>NC_056747.1:1357104093-1357134093 GCF_019279795.1 Protopterus annectens
TCAGTGATGTTAGCTGTGTCCGATCTTGTGAAAGTTTTATTTATGTCAGTGGTGTTAAGTGTGTCCTGGCCTGTGCGGGTTGTAGTTATGTCAGTGATGTTAACCGTGTGTTGGCCTGTGCAGGTTGTAGTTACATCAGTGGTGGTAGCTGTGTCTTGGCCTGTGCAGGTTGTAGTTATGTCAGTGGTGTTATCTGTGTCCCGTCTTGTGCCAGTTTTTGTTATGTCAATGGTGTTAAGTGTATCCCGGCCTGTGCAGGTTGTAGTTATGTCAGTGATGTTAGCTGTGTCTTGGCCTGTGCAGATTGTAGTTACATCAGTGGTGGTAGCTGTGTCCTGGCCTGTGCAGGTTGTAGTTACATCAGTGGTGTTAGCTGTGCCCTGGCCTGTGCAGGTTGTAATTAATGCCAGTGATGTTAGCTGTGTCCAGGCCTGTGCAGGTTGTAGTTATATCAGTGGTGTTAGCTATGTCCCAGCCTGTTCCAGTTGTAGTTATGTTAGTGGTGTTAGCTGTTTCCCAGCCTGTGCAGGTTGTATTAATGTCAGTGTTGTTAGCTGTGTCCCGGCCGGTGCAGGTTGCAGTTATGTCAGTGGTGGTAGCTGTATTCCAGGGTATACAGGTTGTAGTTATATCAGTGGTGTTAGCTATGTCCCGGTCTGTGCACATTGTAGTTAATGTCAGTGGTGTTAGCTTTGTCCCGGCCTGTGCAGGTTGTAGTTATGTCAGTGGTGTTAGCTGTGTCCTGGCCTGTGAGGGTTGTTGTTATGTCAGTTATGTGAGCTGGGTCCCAGCCTGCACCAGCTGTAGTTATGTCAGTGGTGTTAGCTGTGTCCTGGGCTGTGCAGGTTGTTGTTAATGTCAGTGGTGGTAGCTGTGTCCTGGCCTGTGCAGGTTGTAGTTATATCAGTGGTGTTTGCTGTGTCCCAGCCTGACCCAGTTGTAATTATGTCAGTGGTGTTAGCTGTGTCCTCGCCTGTGCAGGTTGTAATTAATGCCAGTGTCCAGGCCTGTGCAGGTTGTAGTTATATCAGTGGTGTTAGCTATGTCCCAGCCTGTTCCAGTTGTAGTTATGTTAGTGGTGTTAGCTGTTTCCCAGCCTGTGCAGATTGTATTAATGTCAGTGTTGTTAGCTGTGTCCCGGCCGGTGCAGGTTGAAGTTATGTCAGTGGTAGTAGCTGTATCCCAGGGTATACAGGTTGTAGTTATATCAGTGGTGTTAGCTATGTCCCGGTCTGTGCACATTGTAGTTATGTCAATGGTGTTAGCTGTGTCTCTGCCTGTGCAGGTTGTAGTTAATGTCAGTTGTGTTAGCTGTGTCCCGGCCTGTGCAGGTTGTAGTTATGTCAGTGGTGTTAGCTGTGTCCTGGCCTGTGAGGGTTGTAGTTATGTCAGTTATGTGAGCTGGGTCCCAGCCTGCACCAGCTGTAGTTATGTCAGTGGTGTTAGCTGTGTCCTGGGCTGTGCAGGTTGTTGTTAATGTCAGTGGTGGTAGCTGTGTCCTGGCTTGTGCAGGTTGTAGTTATATCAATGGTGTTTGCTGTGTCCCAGCCTGACCCAGTTGTAATTATGTCAGTGGTGTTAGCTGTGTCCTCGCCTGTGCAGGTTGATTTATGTCTGTGGTGTTAGCTGTGTCCCAGTCTGTCCCAGTTGTAGTAATGTCAGTGGTGTTAGCTATCTCCCAGCCTTTTCAGGTTGTAGTTATTTCTGTGGTGTTAGCTGTGTCCCGGCCTGTGCAGGTTGTGTTATGTCAGTGGTGTTAGCTGTGTCCCAGCCTGTGAGGGTTGTAGTTATATCAGTGGTGTTAGCTATGTCCCGGTCTGTGCACATTGTAGTTATGTCAATGGTGTTAGCTGTGTCTCTGCCTGTGCAGGTTGTAGTTAATGTCAGTGGTGTTAGCTGTGTCCCGGCCTGTGCAGGTTGTAGTTATGTCAGTGGTGTTAGCTGTGTCCTGGCCTGTGAGGGTTGTAGTTATGTCAGTTATGTGAGCTGGGTCCCGGCCTGTGCAGGTTGCGTTATGTCAGTGGTGTTAGCTGTGTCCCAGCCTGTGAGGGTTGTAGTTATGTCAGTTATGTTAGCTGTGTCCCAGCCTGCACCAGCTGTAGTTATGTCAGTGGTGTTAGCTGTGTCCTGGGTTGTGCAGGTTGTTGTTATATCAGTGGTGTTAGCTGTGTCCCAGCTTGTGCAGGTTGTAGTTATGTCAGTGGTGTTAGCTGTGTCCCAGCCTGTGCAGGTTGTAGTTATGTCAGTGGTGTTAGCTGTATCCCAGCCTGTGCAAGTTGTAGTTATGTCAGTGGTGTTAGCTGTGTCCCAGCCTGTGCAGGCTATAGTTATATCAGTGGTGTTAGCTGTGTCCCAGCCTGTGCAGGTTGTAGTTATGTCAGTGGTGTTAGCTGTATCCCAGCCTGTGCAAGTTGGAGTTATGTCAGTGGTGTTAGCTGTGTCCCAGCCTGTGCAGGCTATAGTTATATCAGTGGTGTTAGCTGTGTCCCAGCCTGTGCAGGTTGTTGTTATGTCAGTTGTGTTAGCTGTGTGTCAGCTTGCGCAAGTTGTAATTATGTCAGTTGTGTTAGCTGTGTGCTAGCCTGTGCAAGTTGTAATTATGTCAATGGTGTTAGCTGTGTCCCGCCTTGTGCCAGTTATAGTTATGTTAGTGGTGTTAGCTGTGTCATGGCCTGTGCAGTTTATACTTATGTCAGTGGTGTTAGCTGTGCTCCAGCTGATGCAAGTTGCTGTTGTGTCAGTGGTGTTAGCTATGTCCCAACCTGTGCAGGTTGTAGTTATGTCAGTGGTATTAGCTGTGTCCTGGCCTGTGCAGGTTGTAGTTATATCTTTAGTATTAACTGTGTCCCAGCCTGTGCAGGTTGCAGTTATGTCAGTGGTGTTAGCTGTGTCCTCGCGTGTACAGTTTGTAGTTATGTTAGTGATGTTAGCTGTGTCCCGGCCTATGCAGGTTGTAGTTATGTCAATGGTATTAGCCGTGTCCTGGCCTGTGCAAGTTGAGTTATGTCAGTGATGTTTGCTGTGTCCCAGCCTGTACAGGTTGTAGTTACATCAGTGGTGTTAGCTGTGTCCCGGCCTGTGCAGGGTGTAGTTATCTTAGTGGTGTTAGCTGTATCCCAGGTTGTACAGGTTGTAGTTATATCAGTGGTGTTAGCTGTGTCCCGGCCTGTGCAGGTTGCAGTTATGTCAGTGGTGGTAGCTGTGTCCCGGCCTGTACAGGTTGCAGTTATGTCAGTGGTGGTAGCTGTGTCCTAGCCTGTGCAGGTTGTATTTATGTTAGTGGTGTTAGCTGCATCCCAGGGTGTGCAGGTTGTAGTTATATCAGTGGTGTTATCTGTCTCTCAGCCTGTGCAGGATGTAGTTACACCAGTGGTTACACCTACAGTCGTGGCCATATTCCAGATGGCCCAAGCTGTAGTTACAGTAGTGATGTTGATGGTCTTCCAGCCTATCCCAAGTTGTGGTTAAACCAGTGGTGTTTATTTATGAATTACTGTTTGTTCTCTAGTTATATGGGCTGTTTTGATCCTTTTCATCCATAATCCAAGCTCATGTCATAGAAACCACATTGGGATCTTAATAATTAACAATATCACATACAAAAAGAGTACATTCATAAATTCATTACATAATGTTACATTTAATGCAGATAGGCTAATATTCAATCCAAATGCAGTGAGAGAAGTACAAAGCTAAAACTACAAGCCAAGATATCACAAAATACAGTGCAATCATACACATATACTAATACAGAATACATTCAGAAAACTGAATGCTGCAAATGTTGAAAGGAAACGGAAAAAAGATCAGAAAACAAAATGTCAAGTAAGAAAGTAAACACTGCACATTCTTTGCAGGGGTCAAGCTAGACCACCCCCTGCACCACCTGTGCAGACAGTGGCTGTACCCCAGAATTCGCTATTAATTATATATTTACCAACTCCAAGATCACAGTGGGGCAAAATGGCCAAAACCCAGTACACGTTGTACCAGAATCTCATATAACACACTATTGGCTTTGCAGCAAGTGGAAAAGAAGTCAGCCGGCATTTTGTTTTTAGATGTTATTAGTTTTGATCATTGTCCTTGTGACATTCAGAACATTCAGTGCTCTGAACATATGTATTCCACTCATGCATACATAGGAAATGCCGTATTATGAGGCTGAGAAAACGTTTTGAAATACGTTGGCTTATCTATGATATGTGATGGTAGGTTACCTAACGACTGACATATTAGTAGTCACAGTTAGATTCTGTAAAGATATGCTATTTAAAGTGCATGTTTGACGATGTTGATGGTTTCTACATGTTAGATTTCTGTAGGCAGGTTCTTCAGGTAGCAGGTCCTAGTCCAGAGAAGGCTGTCTCACCTGCAGCAGTTTTGAATGGAGGGTCTACCAGAGAGAAGTTGTTGTTCAGAGTACTTCTGCTTTCATGTGTTGTCTTGCAGCTGCACTATAAGCGCTGGGCAGAAGCCATGCTTTGGAACCTTGTAAGTTAGAGTATTTAGATGAAAAGTGGTCATGCGGGGCACTGAAAGCCATATGGAAGTTTTTAGCAAACTGAACTGGTATATTTCATAGTATGTTAATAGAGTGTATCTACAGATTGTATTCTCAGCTGTCTATAGTTTGTCCATTTTGTGGGATGAATGCATAATGGGTATTAAAATATTTTTGGCAATGGCTTGCGAGTAGTGTGTAAAAGGAGGTGATTGATCTTGTAACAGCTTTAACTGAGTAAGGACTTTATTAGTTACAAAATCTGCATGTGTGGTAAACAAGAGAGTAGGGAGACGTTTACGCCCTAGTAGGTGTCACTGCTCAATGACATTAGGTGTCATGTTCCCATTAGGATCTGTTATGAGAACAGGAGGGGTAGCAGCTAATTTCTTGGCTGAGATAAAGACCATGGCTTTAGTTTTGTTATGGTTAGTTAGTAGCTTGTTAGAGGTGTACCTGGTGCACAACCGAGTAAAGTTGTCCTGAAACTTGGTTTGTAGGTCAAAGTGGCTAGTCCTCATTTGCAGGAGCAGCATATCATCTGCATACATTATTTGTTTAAGTTTTGCAAGTTCTGGGGGCAGTTCAGTGACAAAGAGGGAGAACAGTAGAGGACATCAGACAGAACCTTGTGGTACACGGCTGTTATGTGTAGCAGCAGCAGAGGATGAGGTGTTGCTATGCACTTGGAAGATTCTGTCTTTCAGATTGTTGTGAAGCCAGCAGAAAGTGTTATCACCAAGGATGAGTCTTTTGAGTTTATTGAGAAGAGGGCTATGGCTGACCCTTTCTAAAGCACTTTTATATCAACAGAGACCTACAGTAATGAATCCCTCATTCAGATTGCAGTAAATGATATCAGCAGCCATTAACAAAACTGTGAAGGTACTGGAGAAATTGTGAAAGACCTGCTGTACATTGCATAACTGACCATGGCTGTTATTGTGCTAAAGTAGTTGTCAGTATAAAGTTTTTTTTTCAGATATTTTGGTAATAATGCACAGGAAACGAGTAGGCCTTTAATCCTTCAGTGCATTAGAAATGCCTGTAAGTAATGGGATTATACCTGCATGTTTGTATTAGGTGTCCTTGTGTCATTCCCTGCTGCCGTTATAGTTACATTGTAATGTTAGCTCTGCCTTCCTGCCCCAGTTAGTGATGTTGACCTTGCCCTACCACTCCCTGGTGGAGATACATTAGCAGTGCTGACCATGTCCCCACATATATCGCTTGTAGTTTTTCTAGTAGTGCTGGCTGTGGGCTCCAGGTGTAATTGCGTTGTACTGTTGCCTGTGTCAGCACCTACTCTAGTCTCCACAGGTGTTCCTCACTGTGGGCTCCAGATGTAATTGCACTGTAGTGAGTGCCTGTATCAGTGCCTACCCTACAGGTGTTCCTCACTGTGGGCTCCAGGTGTAATTGCACTGTAGTGTTGCCTGTGTTAGCACCTACCCTACAGGTGTTCCTCACTGTGGGCTCCAGGTGTAATTGCACTGTACTGTTGCCCATGTCAGCGCCTACCCACCTGGTGTCCCTCACTGTGTGCTTCATGTGTAATTGCACTGTACTGTTGCCTGTGTCAGCGTCTACCCTACAGATGTTCCTCACTGTGGGCTCCAGGTGTAATTGCACTGTACTGTTGCCTGTGTCAGCACATACCCTGCAGGTGTTCCTCACTGTGGTCTCTAGGTGTAATTGCACTGTACTGTTGCCTGTGTCAGCACCTACACTACAGGTGTTCCTCACTCTGGGCTCCAGGTGTAATTGCACTGCACTGTTGCCTGTGTCAGCACCTACCCTACAGATGTTCCTCACTGTAAGCTCCAGGTGCAATTGTAGTGTACTGTTGCCTGTGTCAGCACCTACCCTACAGGTGTTCCTCACTGTGGGCTCCAGGTGTAATTGCACTGTACTGTTGCCTGTGTCAGCACCTACACTACAGGTGGTCCTCACTGTGGGCTCCAGGTGTAATTGCACTGCACTGTTGCCTGTGTCAGCACCTACCCTACAGATGTTCCTCACTGTAGGGTCCAGGTGTAATTGCACTGTACTGTTGCCTGTGTCAACACCTACCCTACAGGTATTCCTCACTGTGGGCTCCAGGTGTAATTGCACTGTAGTGGTGTCTGTGTCAGTGCCTACCCTACAGGTGTTCCTCACTGTGGGCTCCAGGTGTAATTGCACTGTAGTGGTACTTGTGTCAGCAACTACCCTACAGGTGTTCCTCAGTGTATTTTCCAGGTATAATTGCACTGTAGTGGTGCCTGTGTCAGCACCTACCATACAGGTGTTCCTCACTGTGGGCCCCAAGTGTAATTGCACTGTAGTGGTGCCTGTTTCAGTGCCTATCCTAGTCTCCACAGGTGTTCCTCACTGTGGGCTCCAGGTATAATTGTACTGTAGTGGTGCCTGTGTCAGTGCCGACCCTGCAGGTGTTCCTCACTGTGGGCTCCAGGTGTAATTGCACTGTAGTGGTGCCTGTGTCAGCACCTACCCTACAGGTGTTCCTCACTGTGGGCTCCAGGTGTAATTGCACTGTAGTGGTGCCTGTGTCAGCGCCTACTCTACAGGTGTTCCTCACTGTGTTTTTCAGGTGTAATTGCACTGTAGTGGTGCCTGTGTCAGCACCTACCATACAGGTGTTCCTCACTGTGGGCTCCAGCTTTAATTGCACTGTAGTGGTGCCTGTGTCAGTGCCTACCCTACAGGTGTTCCTCACTGTGTGCTCCAGGTGTAATTGCACTGTAGTGGTGCCTGTGTCAGCACCTAACCTACAGGTGTTCCTCACTGTGGGCTCCAGGTGTAATTGCACTGTACTGTTGCCTGTGTCAGCACCTACCCTACAGGTGTTCCTCACTGTGGGCTCCAGATGTAATTGCACTGTAATGGTGCCTGTGTCAGCACCTACCCTACAGGTGTTCCTCACTGTGGGCTCCAGGTGTAATTGCACTGTACTGTTACCTGTGTCTCCGCCTACCCTACAGGTGTTCCTCATTGTGGGCTCCAGGTGTAATTGCACTGTACACTGGGTCTATATTAGAACACCAAAGGTTCAAAATTTCGAGTGTTTTAATATCGAACCCTATGAATTGAAAATTTAAGGCATCAAACATACATTCCCTAGGAAAAAATTTGCTGTTCCAAAACACATACACACAACACAAGCACACCAAACAAACAGCAATCCACACACATACACCTAAACTCTTACACCTAACCCTACACTAAACTATACATACACCACTAATTATCTACTTATTTTAACCCAAACCCTAACCCTAAGGTCCGTCACTGTCACACAGTCACCTCACGCGCGCCCTAACCCTAACTCACCTACCCCACCCTAACTTTCACTTCCACACAATCGCACACTTACCTGACCTGCGCACTAACCCTAACTCACCTAACCAGCCCTAGCCCTCACATCCACACAGTCGCACACTTACCTGAACCCGACCCATAACTTTCCACCACAGCGCTGAAAATGCCGAAGCAAAAGAAACAGACAACCGAATTCTTTCCCTAGGTAAAAATTTGGTTTTCTGTTTCTTCAATATTTTCAGCGTTCGCTGAATACAGGCCGATATTAGAACACTTGAAATTTTGAATGTTCGGTGTTCTGATACAGACCCTATACTGTTGCCTGTGTCAGCACCTACCCTACAGGTATTCCTCACTGTGGGCTCCAGGTGTAATTGCACTGTAGTGGTGCCTGTGTCAACGCCTGCCCTACAGGTGTTCCTCACTGTGTTCTCCAGGTGTAATTGCACTGTAGTGGTGCCTGTGTCAGCACCTACCCTACAGGTGTACCTCACTGTGGGCTCCAGGTGTAATTGCACTGTAATGGTGCCTGCGTTAGCATCTACCCTACAGGTGTTCCTCACTGTGGGCTCCAGGTGTAATTGCACTGTAGTGGTGCCTGTGTCAACGCCTGCCCTACAGGTGTTCCTCAATGTGTTCTCCAGGTGTAATTGCACTGTAGTGGTGCCTGTGTCAGCACCTACCCTACAGGTGTACCTCACTGTGGGCTCCAGGTGTAATTGCACTGTAATGGTGCCTGTGTTAGCATCTACCCTACAAGTGTTCCTCACTGTGGGCTCCAGGTGTAATTGCACTGTACTGTTACCTGTGTCTGTGCCTACCCTACAGGTGTTCCTCATTGTGGGCTCCAGGTGTAATTGCACTGTACTGTTACCTGTGTCAGCACCTACCCTACAGGGGTTCCTCACTGTGGGCTCCAGGTGTAATTGCACTGTACTGGTGCTTGTGTCAGCACCTACCCTAGTCTCCATAGGTGTTCCTCACTGTGGGCTCCAGGTATAATTGCTCTGTAGTAGTGCCTGTGTCAGTGCCTACCCTACAGGTGTTCCTCACTGTGGGCTCCAGGTGTAATTGCACTACAGTGGTGCTGTGTCAGCACTTACCCTAGTCTCCATAGGTGTTCCTCACTGTGGGCTCCAGGTGTAATTGTCCTGTAGTGGTGCCTGTGTCAGCGCCTACCCTACAGGTGTTCCTCACTGTGGGCTCCAGGTGTAATTGCATGGTAGTGGTGCCTGTGTCAGCACCTACCCTACAGGTGTTCGTCACTGTGGGCTCCAGGTGTAATTGCACTGTACCGTTACCTGTGTCAGTGTCTACCCTACAGGTGTTCTTCACTGTGGGCTTCAGGTGTAATTGCACTGTAGTGGTGCCTGTGTCAGCGCCTACCCTAGTCTCCACAGGTGTTCCTTACTGTGGGCTCCAGGTATAATTGCACTGCACTGTTACCTGTGTCAGCGCCTACCCTACAGGTGTTCCTCACTTATGGAATAAGATGGAAGAAGTTTGTGAGACTCTGCACTCTGAAGTGTGAGCCTCCATCCCTCGTGATGATGTAGAACTTCACCAGGAGGCATGGCTCTGTGAAGTTTTTCCTTTACTCACTTCACTGTGCACAATGAGGTGTGAAGTATGCATGTAAAGTCTGTGCCACAGTTTGCATGGCATTTGCTAGCTTTATTTCACTGCACACAGTGAATGTGAATACATTCCACATGTCATTTGTGGCACTCACTTCTGTGTTACCCAGGTTTACGCCACAGACTGAGCTTTACAGCTGGCGGTGGTCTGCAGTGTGGCCATGTGCTTTACTTCATTTAGAGAAAGAAACATGTACCTGCAGCTGTCTATGCTCATTAATGGAAGACGTTTTATGGTCCAAATGACTTGACCTATCTGCTAAGACAATAAAACTCTCCTAGGATAGGAGTGCAATCTTATTTTAAATTAGCTGCATGGCATAGATGGATAAAGCCCTGTCGATTACCCAAACAGCTTGGGATTGACCAAAACCTGGGCACTGGGGGAGTTTACAAAAGAAAGACAAAGCAATGGCTGATACAGTTTTACCCATCTAAGGAAAAAGGCAACAGCTCACTCTTCTGTTTTACTGACTGCAAGTGCAGGCTGGGAAAAATACAGCAGCAGGAAAAGACCAAATATGCTGTGCAATCCACCAAATCGCAATAGCTGACTGTAGCCCGATCTAAGCACATGTGTACGTGGAAGTATGCAAGTATCACCAGATCAGCACTTCAGGTCTGCAGCCCGATCTACGCACATGTGTACGTGTAAGTATGCAGGTATCACCAAATCATCACTGCAGGTCTGTAGCCCAATCTAAGCACATGTGTACGTGGAAGTATGCAAGTATCACCAGATCAGCACTTCAGGTCTGTCGCCCGATCTAAGCACATGTGTACGTGTAAGTATGCAGGTATCACCAAATCATCACTGCAGGTCTGCAGCCCAATCTAAGCACATGTGTACGTGGAAGTATGCAAGTATCACCAGATCAGCACTGCAGGTCTGTAGCCCAATCTAAGCACATGTGTTTGTGAAGGTATTCAGGTATCACCAGATCACCACTGCAGGTCTGTAGCCCAATCTAAGCACATGTGTATGTGGAGGTATGCAGGTATCACCAGATTGTCAATGCAAGTCTGTAGCCCGATCTAAGCACATGTGTACATGGAGGTATGCAGGTATCACCAGATCAGCACTGCAGGTCTGTAGCCCAATCTAAGCACACGTTTATGTGGAGGTATGCAGGTATCACCAGATCATCACTGCAGGTCTGTAGGCCGATCCTAAACACATGTGTACGTGGAGGTATGCAGGTATCACCAGATCGCCACTGCATATCTGTCGCCCGATGTAAGCACATGTGTACGTGGAGGTATGCAGGTATCACCAGATTGTCATTACAGGTCTGCAGCCCGATCTAAGCACATGTGTATGTGGAGGTATGCCGGTATCACCAGATTGTCACTACAGGTTTGTAGCCCAATCTAAGCACACGTTTATTTTGAGGTATGCAGGTATTACCAGATTGTCACTGCAGGTCTGACTTTGGCAGTGGGGAAGAAAGTCTTCTTCACCAGGATATTTTAATTGTATGTCAAGAGGAGTTCTGTATTTTACTAAATGTTCTGTATGCACGGCATTTAATGTGTGCAGGACAATGTGAACATTAAATGAAAACATTTATGAACATGATTATGCTGTTAGAACATGTAGTCAGAAAAGTGCTTTTAGTAAGCATTCAGTAGCATGTGATGATTTTATTTTTACATTGTTGATTTTATCAAAAATAACAAGAAGATGTGATATTAAGACTGATTGTTAGGTGTGCTTAAATGCATATGAGAAACCGCATTTAAATGATGAGGCACATTTCAGATGTAAATTAAAAAATAAAGGCATTAACTATAGATAAGTAACGTGATGTGACAGTCACATGACATTGGAAGCCAGTATTTATAACAATGACTGAAGTATATCAGTCTGATAAAATATGTTGCATGTAAAGAAGAAGGTGCTTTCTCATTTACACTGATTAAAGTGATTTTGTTTGTATCCTGTTGGTTGTACCTTTTTTCAAGCTTTTGCACTGATATTTGGCAGTGTTCATGTCAGGGCTGAAAGGAGCAGAGGGTTAGGCCAGTAACAAAACCCGTTATGGAGTTTTACGGCACACTCAGCTCTTTCATTATCAGCAGAAGAGAGAGAGAGAGAACAGTGGCATAGAAAAAAGGTTTCCAATCGCATTGTGTGTGTGGGTGGACTCACTGTTTATTTTTCTACACTTCACTAAAGCTTTTTAAGAAGACAAATGAAAATATAAAGCAAACTATATGGACATGTATAAAAAAGAGTGATAACATTAACTGATGTGTATCATTAGTCCTGTGTTAGGCTGGGCATTACTTACAGCGTTTCTTTAATCTGTAGTGTTGATGTACCTGTGTATGTAAATACAGCTTCAATTTGTACAGTTGTTTAGGCATTATTCTGAGTGATTTCTGTAATTACAGGACAATTATTTTAAGCATCACCATCTAGAAACGCATTTATTTTGATTGCTTATTTTTATTGGCAATTTGTTGCTCGTACAAATAAACAGGGACATGTTTACATTGCTAACACATCTTATACTGTGAGAATCTGACCCATAGATGTGTAATGCCAAGATGTTCTAAAACACCAAGGATGCATGCAGCTGTATATATTCATTTAGTGGTCTTTATTAGTCATTACCTTAAATGGTAATAATGTTTTACTGTGATTCTGTCCGGATTTTTTGATTGTCCATATTTGAAGCGTCTACAAGCGAGAGACACTTTGCAGAATGATTAGTTCTAGTACAGAAAATGACGGTGGTTTGGCTGATACAGAAATGAGCATTCATTTCAGATTCTATTGTTACCAAGTGTTTTCACTTCCTTTAACTGTCCAGATTTACAGATAAGTACACCTGCATTTATTAGGTATTGAAGAGTAGCTCATAAGCCATCAGATGACACTACCGACTTGAGATGTGTTTTGTCCAGTTTGTTACATAAGTTTAGTATGGTTTGATGCATTTATGTCTTTTAATTTGAGATGATAGCTAGAGGCACACAACCAGATGTCTCCCATCACTTGTTTAGTATTTAAACTCTGTATTCCAACTTTGTTTGAACTGGTTGCCAAGAGAACTGTAACACTCCTCTTCCTAACACAGCTGTCATCGTGCAGTGCACTCAGTAATACTGATTTACAATCCATAATGCATATAGTTTGTAAAGTAACTGACCTGTTAAACTCAAGCAATTTATTTTATTTGTATTTATTTATTTATTTATTTATTTATAGCAAAATGAAGCTTCAACATTATTTCATCTTTGTGACACACAGACACACACACACACACACACACACACACACACACACACACACACACACACACACACACACACACATACTGGAGTCCTAGAAGGGTTGTAGGTCAGTGTACTGACTCACAGCTTGTTGAGTCAAGTCTCCCAGACAAAACTGCACACCATATCATTAAAAAGGACTTGATTCCCATATAATAATTTGCCTAATATGTGACTCTGGGTAAATCACTTAACCAGATATTGCTTCCGGGTTACCCCTGAAATATATCTCTCAGCCTGTTAGCACATAAAATCTAGACAAAGCCAAAGATAATGTGGTGACAAAGGCCCAAAAGTAGGGATACATTTTAAATATTGCTCGTACAACCTTAAAAAGTTGATATTGTAACAGGCTTTGTGTTGCTATGCATTTTCTCAATGATATGGTCTGAAACCCAAATGTGTGTCATTATTTAGTGAATTCAGTCCTCCCTGATTTGCCAGAAAATCACAAGTTCTGTAAGGAACAGACCAAAAATATGAAGTAAAAATCAGAACATTCTGTAAAAATCTAGCCAACTGAGAGGTATGTCCTGAAAAGGGACTTATGTGTCCAGTGGACCTCCCTGGTATTATTATTATTAGACCTTGTGAAACTGTACATGCTGACTGAGAACACTGTGTCTCAAGGAAGGTCTGAACCTTTACCCACAACACACTCTGAGTATACCTGTCAACATCTCAGTGCAAGAAATCTGGACAAAGCTATTAATAATGGGGAGAACAAAGGCCCAAAAATAGGGACAGTTTTTAAATATTTCTCCTATAAACTTAGAAAGTTGCTAAAATCACAGGTTTTAATTATGTATTTCCTGTAGGATATGAACTCTGAAACTCAAATGTTTGTCATTATTTAGTATTATTTACTGATTTCTATCCTCAGTGATTTGTCAGAAAACCACAAATTTTATGAGAAGCACACCAAAACATATGAGACAAAAATCTTGGTATTCTGCGAAAATCTGGACAGTTGAGAGGTATGAGTTTGCTAAATGTCTGCTTGTTTTGGCAAGACAGTTTTGATAAACTGGGATTAATTTAGTCTGGTACCATATTTATGCATTTTTTGTTTAGTTTAGGCTTACTTTATCTGATAGTCTGTACGTCTTGTTTTAGGCTTCGGTTCTGGCTATAAATAAAAAGGATTCATTACTCCAGCTGCTTAACTAGTTACCATCCTGGTTGGTACTATTATTGCTTAACTAGTTACCGTCCTGGTTGGTACTATTATACATTTATACAGCAAAGAATCTAGCAGTCCAGGTCGCTGTGGTTATGTGGTCACTATGAGAGAGAGAGAGAGAGAGACAGACAGACACAGAGAAAGAGACAGAGAATTGAGAGCGACAACACAGGCAGATGGACATAGAGAGAGAAAGAGAGACAGAGAGAGAGAGAACTTAGTGGATGTGTTGTGTCTCAATTTCAGCATGGCTTTGACACTAGGCCACACTGGAATATTTTCTTTTTTTTTTTTTTTTTTTTTTTTTTATTAAACCACTCTCGAGTTTGGCACGGAAGTTAAATCTGTATGAGATGCATCTCAGAATGGTAATTTAGACAACAGACTGTCTGGTAGCTGTGTGGGAACAAAATAATAAACAGTGTGGTGCTCCATAGCTACCATTGCTAGGCCTGGGGTTATGTCATTTTGTATATTTGTGTGAGACATCAAAATAGGATTTTACAGCACACATCACATGTTTACCACCAGTGATATCAAAAGTGATACTGATGTCAAATGTGGGGGTGCCAGTCTACATCATGGTCTACACATGCTTTCAGTTTGCACAGCAGGTATGTGCCAGGTGTGGTTTATTACACAATAGATGCATGGCTATACTTTGGCTAGGAAAGTCTAGAAACAAAAATATACATGCATGTATTGTAAAACTTGTGGCAAAAAAGGTGCAGTACATGGTAAAGGATAACTGGTGTTTTAGCCATAAGTGACTACATTTACTTTGGCTTGAAATCCCAGAAGAGGAAGTTTACCCTAGTACAGGAAACAGGAAAGGGCAAACAGGCTCAGACAGGGAAAGAGTTGGAACCTGCGTATGCACATGTATAAAAGCCCAGGTAAAGGTACCATGGCAGATAGTTACTGTTTTGCAGTAAAAACATTGAGGGGCATTCTTTGTGGGGAAAATGCAGGCAAGGATCTGCACCCTAAGAGATACAATGGGGTAACTCTAAAGAGAAAGAGACAGAGAGAAAGAGAGCAAGAGAGAATTTTGGGATGTAATTGCTTTTCTGGAACCAAACTAAGAAACAAGAATAACAAAACCATCTAATTTATCCTGAAAGAAGAACTGAACCTTAGCCATGAGTCTATATTTTTATTTTCTAATTTAAAGTGAAAAGAAAGCTGAAAATTTAGTGATTGCTAATTGGATACTAAATTTATATTAACCTGAGCACCATTAACAAGTTTCTTAAGAAAATCTGCTGAAGAAAACTAATTTCTCTTAGTGGCACTTTTGTTGTTTATTTTCCAGTAAAGCACCCACAAGTTTTACCAAGCACATTTCCTGTCTCTTCTTTCTTAAATGTGGTGAATGCACTTAGTTGAAGTTTCAAATCTATATCTATCAATACTGGGTTACAGTATCTCTCTCTCTCTCTCTCTCTCTCTGTCTACATATGTGTGTGTGTGTTTATATATATGTATATATATATATATATATATAGATATATATATATATATATATATATGTCTGGGTCTACTTTTAATTACCAAAATCCCAGAAGATCGAAGACCATAATACTGAGACCGGAAAGCCGAAACATAAAAATACTGAAAATGCAAATCACCGACGCCCAAAATATCCAACCAAGACATACAAACCACACAAACAAACCATTACACCAAAGCAGTACCGTGCAAAACAAAATAATTTACATAAAAACACAAAGTAAAACCCTACACAACATTAGATAACTACTTACTCGTATTCCCTCATGAAACCAAACTGATTAAATCTAATCTAAGTGGGGGAGCTACCCCCCCACACTCCCCGATGTGGGGGCTGTGCCCCCCAATCTCCCCCAACTATATATACCAACTCCGGAATTGACACTGCAGTGGAGAAAAGGGCAAGTACCCTTTACTTACCTCATTGTAAGGCACACACATCCACTACTGCCAAGAGAATAGTAAACGTTTCCCATATTTGCTGCATATACTTCCTATAAAATCTTTAAAGGGACATACCACACTTACAAAGATGAACTACGGCTTTCCTAATGCATTAATGCTACTAATGACATCGTCCCTTTAAATTTCAGTCTTCTGACACTCAGGATTCTAAAGTTCAGTGTTTTGTCCTTTGGTCATCTGCACTTTCAGTATTTCCAGGTTTCAGCTTTCTGGTCTTGGTGTCATGGTCTTCGGTCTTCCGGGATTTCGGTAATTAGAAGTAGACCCATGGGTCTATATCATAAGATCAAAAGTTCAAAAGACTGAAAACCAAAATATCTAAAACTCAAAATATCAAAAACATTTTTAATGCAGGGGGCAAGCCCCCCTGTGCCCCCCTGCACCCCCATACCCCCTGCTAATTATATATACCAACTCTGAGATAGCACTATAGTGGAGAAGGGACAAATTCACAGGTCTGACATTTGAGTTTTAGATATTTTGGTTTTCAATATTTTGAACCTCATTTCTTATGACATAGACCCAAATTTATTGGACACAATACTCAATAACATGGGGGAGCACTGCACCCCCCATATGATGTCCTCCCTGGTAAGATGAGACCATAAATCATTCTCGTTTGATGTAATTATAAGGCCAAATACCCCAACAGGCTCAAAAACACAAGAATTCTTTTCAAGATAAATTACGTCTTACTAAGTGATGGCATAAGAAGTTTCAATGACCCCTTGAACACAGATAACACGGACTGCCATGCAGAGGTGTACACCAATGCCCTGTGTAACCACTTAAGCTGTTGATGGGTTTAAAACCAGGTCTTGCCAAAAAAAAAAAAACAAGCCACCCTGGTGAATCCCTAGTATAAGCAGGCTATACAGCAACAGAAAGAAACTAATGTCCAAGAACCAGAGGGAACTGGCTCAGCACAGGAAGAAATCCCTGTCTAGCTTAAGCTAACAAATCAGTGATCTTGTCAAGCCCTCCAAAGCTAATTATGAAGCAAAAATAGCCTCCTTAGCTAAGGATAATCACAAAGCATTCTTTAACTATGTCTGAAATCTAAAAGGGAATACCCAGTTATGCACTGAACTGATTGTGGATGGCACCATCCATACTCAACCAGAGGTAATAGCCAACCTGCTAGCTGATAGATTTGGATCAAATTTCACCCCCCTGTCCCCTCCAGTCATCCCCCAAAGTATACCTGAGACCTTTCCTCAGCCAGTTATCTCAAGACAGCAGGTCATCTCTGTGCTCTCCAAGGCCAAAAACCCAGCATCAGTGAACCAGAAATCATCCCACTTTGACTTTTAAACTACTTAAAACATGACCTAGTAGATCCACTTGGATCCCTGTTTAACCTCAGCCTGCAAGCTGGCTATGTTCCAGTGGAACTGAGGACAGCAACAGTAATCCTGAGATTAAAGCTAAATACAAAAAATGCATTATTATTCCCTTTAAGGAAGCTGACATCTCTACTAATTACATTATAGACAGCACTCCCCTAAGTGTAGACCCAGTGGTACATTATCTGGGTACTCAGGTTGATAGGAATCTGAACTTTGACCATCACATATCCACAGTGGTAACAAAAACGTTCTATGTGGCACATCTCATAAGTAAAGACATCGTATCTAGATCTAAGGATATTATAATTTCATTATATTCAGCCCTCATCAGATGAATAATTAGGTACAATGCTCCCTTTTGCAGGTACCTCACCAGACACCTACAACAGATGGAGAGACTACAGAGGTTTCTCAACAAGAAAATACAAGATACACAAAATAAGTCTTATATGGAAAGACTGGAATCCCTGTCACTGTACTTTGTCTCCTACAGGTTGCAAAGGGGTGACGTGCCTGGACTACAAGGCAGTCTCCAACCTAGCCCTGATGGAAATGATACACATTCATAAATCAGACTGTGTGAGGCTCACTTGCTGCAGGGATCTTAACCTAGCCTCTGACATGAACAGGTCACACTAGAGAGACAGATACATCTCTCAGAGACTGCCACTTCTCTGGAACAACCTTCCAATTTATGTGAAACAGAATCCCTCCCTGACCCTCTTCATATGCAAACTAGGTCAATGGATGGTTGACCACAAATTCACTCCTGGGATGGTGCCTATGTGACATGTCCTTCATGGAAAGAGGTGGTCAGTATTAATTAACATAGATGCTTAGCTCTGTGAACTTCGCTCAACTAACTACTGACAATTGGGGCAACTAGGGATAAATATGACTAGGCTTGTAAGGACCCTAGGGCTATTAACTTAGTAACTTTCTATGAACCTGTAAGATGTATATGTATATATATCTATATATCTGTAGCTATATATATATTATATGTATATATATATATATATATATATATATATATATATATATATATATTATATATATATATATATTTATACACACACATACAAACACATATATATATATTTATACACGCACACACGCATATATATATATATATATATATATATATATATATATATATATATATACATAAACACACACACATGCATCCCTTACACTTTATTGAATATACAGGAAGACTGTAAGGGGGTGGACAGTTTATAAAATGGTCATTTTATCAAATAACTGTGCTGTCGAATATTGATGTTTGTGAAGCAGGTAAATGGCTTTCTTGTAGGAATGGGTGTATGTGCAAGTCTGTACTAATTTGGGTTATGGTTAGAGTAAGGGTTAGGTAAGGGTATATCTTCAAAGAGTGTATGCGTGTTTGTTTACAGGTTAGGTTTAACATAAGGATTAGGCAGAGGGACAGACTGGAAGAAAGTATGTATTTATGTGTGTTTTTTGTGTGTTGTATATGTCCAAACTGTGTTGTATAGTGGTAATGTTACAGAAAGGGTTTTCCTAAGTTAAGATGTGGAGATAAGGTTAGCGGCAGGGTTAGGGTTTACATGCATTAGTATGCTGGTGCATGGGTGGCCCTTCTCACCTTAGTAATGCTTGCTACCCCTAACCCTAATCCTGTCCCTCTCCCTGTGCCTAATCTGCACAGTACCTTCGGAAAACCCTTTCTGTAACCCTATCCCTAATCTGCACAGTACCTTCGGAAAACCCTTTCTGTAACCCTATCCCTAATCTGCACAGTACCTTCGGAAAACCCTTTCTGTAACCCTATCCCTAATCTGCACAGTACCTTCGAAAACCCTTTCTGTAACCCTATCCCTAATCTGCACAGTACCTTCGGAAAACCCTTTCTGTAACCCTATCCCTAATCTGCACAGTACCTTCGGAAAACCCTTTCTGTAACCCTATCCCTAATCTGCACAGTACCTTCGGAAAACCCTTTCTGTAACCCTATCCCTAATCTGCACAGTACCTTCGGAAAACCCTTTCTGTAATACTACCACTGTTCAGACAAATGACTTTTCTTTTTCATTCCTTTTATTTTTGTTATCTTTGTTTTTAGGTGATTGTGTTGTTCGAGATGCCAACTTCGAACAGTTTTGCTTTGATACCTGTGCAGTTGAATTATTCATCACAAACCCATATATAAACATGCACAACAATCAGACGGTTATAAATCTAGCTGGAAAGGGATACTGATGGAGATGGGGATTCACGGAATGAACAGAGAGTGGGATTTGGGTGCAGTTCCTTAAGGACAATAACAACAACCGTACAAAATATGAAATTCATAAAGCTGCAGAAGGTGTACAAATAGCTTAACCAACATGAGAATGCAGAAAGGATAGTTTGCCAATAGCGATGACTACAGATACGGGTACAGAAGAGGGCAAAAAGGGTTGGAATTTATGGGAGACACCTGGCAAAGGACCTAAATAACTCAAGCAGGAAACATAATAGAGTGGGATGAGGTCAAAAAGACATTTGGATTGTGGGCTAGAGACTGCCTTCCCTACCAGAGCTTGATCTCAGAGCACAGGTAAAGTGAAAGACCTGATCTGGCAGAGTTTGTAGTAGAACCTAGAACAAAAGCAGCTGATAACTATTAGAGCATATAAAATATTACTTGAAGAGATTAGAAAGGACTGAGAAGAGAGACTGGAAAAGCAATTTACAAGAAAGTAGGAGGGCATATGTGTGGCTCTTAAGTAGGCAACAGAGTCCAAAATGATTAGTGTCTTTGCTTGCAAGTGTTTGTATAGGTATTGTTGTACCCCTTGCAGTCTTTGAAGATTTTTTTCCTCAGGAAGATTACAGATGCTTGAGACATAACAGAACGAGAAAGGTAACTGGGAACATGTTATTTGGAAGTGTAATGAGATGACAGATTTTAAAAATTCTGTACGGTGTACTTTGTCAGAAATAATAGGGTAGCAAATGACTATAACTATGGAACTTTTTTTTTTTGAACTAGGACATAGGATCTAAGTTTAATAATATTGGCTGCCAAAATAAAGCAATTACTAGGACATATAAATCAAACTCTAAACCAACTGTAATTGAAGTATTGGATATCATTAAAGAGATAAAAGAAATGGAAGAGGGATCTTTAGAAAAGGGAAGGAAAAAACAGAAATAAATGGAAATTGTGGGAACAATGCATGCAGAATAATGCCCAGGAGAGGAGTGAGGTTTAAGAGAAGGCAGGAATTGTGCAATTTATATAATATTAGACTGACAGTTGTTAAAAAAAAGAAAGAAAACATGTATGCAATGTATAATGTATGAACAATGTTATTACTGTTTACTTTTCTATTAATGTCTGCCTATATATTAAGTGATAATTTATTAAAAGTGTTAAAAAAGAAATTCATCATCTGCAATCAGTGCTCTGCCTGGTTAACAAACAAATTGAAATACATAAAATAAGCTGTCAGAAACAAGTGCATATGTTACTAGTGATGAAACTTCTGTTTGATGACAAGATGCAAGCAGAATACTGGTAGATGTTCGGTCCTCTTTCATTTGAGTATAAACTGGGAGTCGTTCATGTTTCATTACACATTACGGGTTTCTGTCAGATACTTCTCAGTTGTCTTGAAGCTGTTTTTCCTCTTTTCTGCATTTATTTTTTCTTCAATGCTATGCAGAGCTAGAGGGTGTGTGTGTGTGTGTGTGTGTGTGTGTGTGTGTGTGTGTGTGTGTGTGTGTGTGTGTGTGCCTGTGTGTATGTGTACATGCACTTATATGTCTGTTTGTTTAATGTGGAGCCATGTGGGGTGGATTCATGCATTTTGCTGCAGGTTGGAACACTTCCTGTTGCATGCATCTGTGCTATCTGCAAACCACATTAATGCCATAAATATTTTTTTTCAAGAAATAACTACTTCATATTCTTTTACAAGAATATTTCAGATATGTTTGTTGTATACATTTATTTGTTTATCAGTTCATTTTTTATATTGTTTATTGAAAGCATACTAAGCAAAACATGTTAATTTTCAAAGACAGCCTGATAAATTAAGTAATTTTTTCAGGATACTATAATATGTAAAAGGATGTTGTTAGAATCAAACTCTGATATGTAAAACATAGATCATTACCATTTTGTTACCTTAACAAGTATACATTGCTGCTAGTGTACTTATATGTTGTATTATGTTATGCTGTATTATATTATACTATATGATGTATTCTAGAACTAATCTGTAATCACTATGGACTTTCCCAGGTTCCCTGCTTACACTAAAACATGCAAAAGGCTAATCCTTTCTTTGTAACTGTCCATGTGACTCACCGGTCAGAAAGATAAACCCCTTAAGTAAAATGTCTGCTTACGGAGGCTGACCCAAACTAGATGGATGCTTAATTGCATTTCTCCTGACATATTAATTGTATATCTTTGTGACTTTGTGCATCCTTCCTTGGTTAGGCAGGCCAAATATAGGTACAATGGAGAGAGTGTCAGGGATGTTTGCAACTAGTTGGAGGGTAAGTGTCAGGGGTGTTTGCACCTAGCTGGAGGGTAAGTGTCAGGGGTGTTTGCACCTAGCAGGCGAGTAGGTGTCAAGGGTGTTTGCACCTAGCTGGCAGGTAAGTGTGAGGGGTGTTTGCACCTAGCTGGCGGGTAAGTGTCAGGGGTGTTTGCACCTAGCTGCAGAAAATGTTGCTATGCTCTGGTATCATTCTGTGATCACATTATATTGGCACCACATTCAAAATATTTTGGAATGAGTCTTCAACATCTGCATCTATGAGGGGTGGAAATTCTGGCTATTTAGGTTGTTTGACTCTTCCCCATCTGCAAGCTTTAGAGCTTGGATGGGTGCTCTCTACTCTTATAAAACTGACTTCTGAGAATGAGTGGAAATCTAGAACATCCTTGCCATTGTTACATGTGGACTGTCTCCTATGTAAACATGTTGTGACAACTGTGCCCTGGCCCAGCAATCAAGGAGCCTCAGTCCTCACCACTAACACCAGGGACGTCCTCTCATAGAAGAGGAAAGGATAACTAATACACACAGTAAAGTACAATTTCCCTTAAGTTCACACAGAGATCACAGTCAGTCTGGGGCTGGTTGCTCCCTTGCTCTCCAGGTCCTTAATAAGACTCCCCACTGGCACAGCTATAAGGTCCAGATCTCAGCCTAGCTGGCAAGCTGACCTCCAGTACCCTCTCTGTCCAACCAGTGCTTCGTGTCCCTGCCCAGGTAGCTGACACACCACATACACACTTTGAGATAGGTATTTAGACTACTTCACAGACACTCCTGGGAAAGGCTGACACAAATTCTCCAGCTGTGCCCCTTTACCCAGACTATGCAGTAGTAATTACTGCCACCACCCAACTAATAATATCAGCTACTAAAAGGCCCTTAAAAGGGTGTCCAATTATTACTGTGCAATATTATTATCCAATGGTAGTATGACTAACAGTGATGAGTGGCCTATTACAATAACCTCTGTAAATATGCAATGTACTCTAGAGCTTATCTCTACACAAAGCAGGCACAGTTAGAAGGTTTTAAAAATATTTAATAATAAATAATTAAAACACAAGACAAAACTACTACACCACAGAGATATCTAAGAGTTCAGAGATCACACAGAAACTTAAAATAATATAGTAGGACAGGTCTGATTTCAAAGAAAATTCCTAATTAATCTTTACTAGCTTTAACTATTCCTACAAGAAATCACAGTGCTAAAACTTACATGTGAGCACAAGGCAGAGTGCTGATAAGTGGCTATCCAAGATCAAAATGCTCTCAGTCTCTTGTGAAAAATAGTATTTTAAACATTACTAGCAAACATGTCTCTAAGGCCCTCCCATAATTACATCATTTTTGATACTTAGGTATTCCCAGTATTCATATTGCATCATTTTAACACCTGGTCTGAGTTCTCATGCCACAAACTGCATTATTTAGCAATCTAACATCTCCTCAGGAACTTACAACAATACAAGGCATTTCACTTGTATATTCTAACAGAAACTAGAGCAATAAAGCACCTTCCGCATGTAAATTCTGGTCATAAACTTTAGCCTTAAAGCAATGAGCATGAAACCTTCATCCAGCCACACTGGAGCAGAATTCTAATATGAAAGGATCACAACATGCTTCACTGGGCCAGTAGAGTGCAATGTTGTCACATATTTTGCAGTTCCACATTTCACAGTAATCTTTTACACTCAAGAAAATATGCTTGTATTTTGCATTTATTTATACAGTTGATAGAATTATGTATCAAATTCTATTTGACTTGGCTGGCAGCCTTTGCCCATTTCTCCCCAATCGTCACATCTCTTCCCCCCAGGGAACTCAAGCAAGTTTTTCAAGTGCTCCTTGATAAACGTTGCTTGATAGTGTCAGGTCTATCTGGGTGTGCCTCACCCCATTCCCTGTCTTGAGAGACCATCTGCATTGGCATTGCTACTCCCACTGCAGTGCTCCACTGACATATCATATGCTTGCAACCCCAGACTCCATCTTAGCAACTTGGCATTTTGTTGACTGTCTCTAACCATATTAGAGGGTTGTGATCTGTCATCACAGTGAATTTTCTTCCATACAGACAAGGCTGAAGTATTTGTAGTGCCCACACTATGGCTAGACATTCCTTTTCTACCGCTGCATAGCATTCCTCCTTGGGTTGGAGCCTACGACTGAGATAAACCACTGGGTGCTCTTCTCCCTCTGAAGAAATCTGGCTAAATACAGCCCCCCACCCCATAGTTTGAAGCATCCACCTGCACAACAAATTCTTTGCTATAGTCTGGACTGGCTAACACAGGGGGTCCTCCTAAATCTTCCTTAAGCTTCTGAAATGCCTGCTCACATTCTGGAGTCCACACTACCTTATCTGGCCTGTTCTTCCTTGTCAGGTCTGTGAGGGGAGCAGCTATCATACTATAATTGGGAACAAACTTTCTGTAGTACCCTGCTATCCCCAAGAATGCCCTCACCTGCTTTTTGGTAACAGGTGCAGGCCATGCCTGAATAGCTTCCACTTTTGCAGGTTCTGACCTTATCTTACCACTACCCATTCTATGTCCTAGGTAGGAGACCTCTGCCATACCCACCTGGCATTTGCTCGGCTTAATGGTCAGCCCTGCCCTCTGTAGTCTGCCCAGCACCTGCCTGACATGCTGAAGGTGCTCTTGCCTGGAATGGCTGTAGATGGCAATACCATCTAGGTAAGCAAGGGCAAACCATCCTGACCTGCTAGGATATTATCCACCAGCCTCTGGAAAGTCACTGGGGCATTCTTCATCCCAAAGGGCATCTTTTTGAACTCATATACAAGCCAAAAGGAGTCACAAACACTGACTTCTCTCTAGCACTGGGAGTCAAGGGCACTTGCCAGTAACCCTTGGTAAGATCAATGGTTGTAAGATACTTAGCCCCACCCAGCTGCTGTAGGGCCTCATCTGTCCTAGGCATGGGGTAAGCATCTGATTCTGTGTGACTATTTAATTTCTTGTAATCCACACATAACCTGGTGCTGCCATCCTTCTTTGGCACCAACACCACTGGTGAGGCCCAGGGACTGTTGAACTCTTGAATCACCCCTAGTTCCAACATCTCCTGTACCTCTTTTCTCAGAGTCTGTTTGACTCTCTCAGGCACCCTATAAGGGGCCTGCCTGATAGGACTTTGGGGTCCTGTATCCACCTGGTGCTGTACCAGGTGGGTGCTCCCTGGTTTCCTGGTGAATATGCCCCCAAACTCTTGCAACACTGCTCAGATTTCTCGAACCTGGGTAGGAGATAATTGTTGGGACATTGCTACCCCTTCCACTGAAGTGTCAGTCCGAGCCTCACTGAGGAGATCAGTCACATGATCTCTCTCAGACTCCTCCTGCAATCCACTGCAAATGCTCAGCACAAGGGCCTCCCTTTCATGGTAAGGTTTCATCATGTTAACATGGTAGAATTTGTGCCCCTGCCATCTGCCTAGCACTTCTACCATGTAGTTAACATCACTTACCTTTCTTACCACCTTGTAGGGTCCCTCCCAAGCTGCTTGCAACTTGTTGTGTCTGACAGGAATGAGAACCATCAGCTGCTGCCCTACAGCATACTCTCTAGCTCAAGAATTCCTGTCATACCACACCTTTTTCTGTTGTTGGGCTACTGCCAGGTTCTCTTGGGCCCAACCCATGAGTTCCCTGAGCCTTGTCCTGAGGTTCAGGACATATGCCACAACAGACTCCTTGTGAGACTCACACTCACCTTCCCACTCAGCTCGAATTAAATCTAGAGGTCCCCTCACCCTATGCCATACAGCAACTCAAAGGGTGAAAAACCTGTGGATTCCTGGGGAACCTCTCTGTAAGCAAACAACAGATGGGGCAAATATTTATCCCACTCCCTCTTAAACTGATCTGCAAATGCCCGTAGCATTGACTTGATTGTAGAGTTTAAACTCTCAACAAGACCATTAGTCTGGGGGTCGTAGGGGGTAGTCTTCATGTGCTTCACCCCACAGGACTTCCAAAGACAAGCCAGCAGGTCTGACATAAAATTGGCACCTCTGTCAGACAGTATTTCCTTTTGGGAAACCTACCCTGCTGAAAATCTCTAGCAAAGCATTTGCTACCTTCTCGGCTTCAATGAAGGGCAAAGCCACTGCCTCAGGGTATCGTGTAGCATAATCTACAATCACTAGGATATTCTTTTTCCTTGTGGAACTTGGGGTACTCAGAGGACCCACAGTATCCATAGCTACCCTCTGAAATGGCTCCTCAGTCATGGGCAAAGGCATCAAAGGAGCTCTCACCTTGTCTCCTGCCTTGCCTCCCTTTTGGCACTGCTTACAGGTCCTGCAGTACCCTGGTACATCTCTGGAAATTCCAGGCCAATAGAAGTTTTGCATAACACGCCTCTTTGTATGTTTTATGCCCATATGACCTGCAAAGGGAATATCATGGGCTATGGCTAGAAGCACCAGATGGTAAGATTAGGCACTACCAACTGCTGTACTCTCTCACCTTCTAGCCCTCCCTCAGGGGTCCACTCTCTCTACAGTAAATCTTTGTTCCAGTATACAGATTCCCTCTTCCCTTGAGAATCAGGTGCCTCCCTAGCTGCCTGCCTCAGGCCTTGCAATGTAGGGTCTGAGAGCTGAGCCTGTCTCAAGTCTCTCCTTGTAACCCTTCCCAGCTCCCCTTCCACAGGAAGTCTGGCATCCTCTGACAGCGGTGCCTCATTGTCAGCCTGGGTGCAACTACTCACTTCTACCTTTGCAGTTACCCTGTCCAAGGGAACAAAAGTACCCACAAGCAGCTGTGGCTCACATTCAGTCTCACTGCTACAGTGTAGCTCACTCCCTGAAGTAACCACCTCAGCAGTCTTGGCTGCAAGTATGCAGTCTGTCTGGGTCTCCCCCAGGCTACCAGACCCACATGTCTCCTAACCTCACTGCATGTAACTGAATAAGTACATAGTACTGCCTCATCCAAATCCTTCTCTCTCAGGACATCTGCAGGATGGTAGTTCCATACCACTGTTGTCTCAAGACAACCTACTATTGGCATTTTATCTTTACCACTTACTGGCTCCCTCACCTTTGGTTCCCCACCTTGCCTCCGTGGACTTCTGTATGCCACATGGCCCCACTGGATGTGTACCTGGACTAGTGGCTTCCCCTGGTACAGGCGGATTCTGTTGGGGCAGTCTGTGCTGCCCACCATGGGTTCCTTTAGTCCCATGAGCAGTACTGGGGGTCCCTTTCCTGTGCAGGGCTGCCCTGCTTGCTAGTTATAGGTCTCTCTTCTTCCCCAATTCCTCTGAAGTAGCACACTGTTTATCAGCTAACCAGATCCTCATGTCCTCAGGCAAAGTGCTAAGGGCTTGTTCCCTAACCAAAAGGTCTGCCAGCCCTTCAAAAGTGGTGACCTGATATCCACTCACCCAGCTATGAAAATAAGTGCTCAATTCAGCAACATATTCACATACATTTTCATCTGCCTTGCGTCTATGCTCTCAAAACTTTTTCCTATACATTTCAGGTGTTAGCGTAAAACATTCTAATAAATGTCTTTTTACAGCAGTATAATCAAAACAGTCAGTGTTGTGCATTTTTGTTAAAGAAGTTACAGCTTTACCATGGAGTAAGGGGGTCAGGAACCGTACCCAGAGCCCTTGGTCAACTTCATACTGTTTACATACCTGCTCAAACATATGAATGAAGCTTTCAAAATTATCTCCCTCTTTAAACTGTGGAAGAAATTTACTGACATTTTGTGCTTCTGGGATCCAGTGACTCCCTTCCCCATTACCTCCATGACTCTGGCAAAGAGTCAGCACATCCCTCTTATGCCTCCTCTGCCGTTCATTTTCCTCAGCTTATTGACTCCTCATGTTCACAGCTGCTTCTAGTTCCATACGCCTGGCCTCCAACTCAAGTCTCTTTAGCTCCAGCTGGATTTTTAAGTCCACTGCAGAAAGGTTGAGCTGTCCATTCTCTGAGGATATTGTATCTCCACTGTCAGTCTGATTGTCTTCCAGGCTGCTGTTTTCTGATGCAGCTGTAACCAAGGCTGCAATCAGGTCTGCTTTAGTCAGGTTTTCATGCACCAGTCCCCTAGCCTGGCACAGCTCCGCCAGCTGGCTGCTTGTCAGCTTTCCATACTCTTCTGCTGACATGCTGCCTGCTCACCCTGACTAACACTAAGCTAACAAAAGAAATAAAACAATTGCGATCTGAACTCTGAGTATGCACTGCGTGGCTGTTTTAGAGTACAAAACACTTTTAGAGATCACTGCACATAAGCTACAGGAATTCGCTCTACCAACACTACTACAAGCCAGTTAGTATGTGAAGTAGATCCCACCACTGTCAAACACTTGTGACGACCGTGCCCTGGCCCAGCAATCAAGGAGCCTCAGTCCTCACCACTAACACCAGGGAGGTCGTCTCATAGAAGAGGAAAGGATAACTAATACACGCAGTAAAGTACAATTTCCCTTAAGTGCACACAGAGATCACAGTCAGTCTGGGGCTGGTTACTCCCTTGCTGTCCAGCTCCCCAATAAGACTCCCCACTGGCACAGCTATAAGGTCCAGATCTCAGCCTAGCTGACAAGCTAACCTCCTGTACCCTCTCTGTCCAACCAGTGCTTCGTGTTCCTGCCCAGGTAGCTGACACACCACACACACTTTGAGATAAGTATTTATACTACTTCACAGACACTCCTGGGAAAGGCTGACACAGATTCTCCAGCTGTGCCCCTTTACCCAGACTATACGGTAGTAATTACTGCTACCACCCAACTAATAATATCAGCTACTAAAAGGCCCTTAAAAGAGTGTCCAATTATTACTGTGCAATATTATTATCCAATGGTAGTATGACTAACAGTCAAGGCTTAATTTAGAGTGGCCTTTTACAATAACCTCTATAAATATGCAATGTGCTCTAGAGCTTATCTCTACACAAAGCAGCCACAGGTAGAAGGTTTTAAAATATTTAATAATAAATAATTAAAACACAAGACAAAACTACTACACCACAGAGATATCTAAGAGTTCAGAGATCACACAGAAACTTAACATAATACAGTAGGACCAGTCTGATTTCAAAGAAAAATACCTAATTAATCTTTACTAGCTTTAACTATTCCTACAAGAAATCACAGTGCTAAAACTTACATGTGAGCACAAGGCAGAGTGTTGATAAGTGGATATCCAAGATCAAAATGCTCTCAGTCCCTTGTGAGAAGTAGTATTTTAAACATTACTAACAAACATGTCTCTAAGGCCCTCCCAGAATTACATCATTTTTGATACTTAGGTTTTCCCAGTATTCATATTGCATCATCTTAACACCTGGTCTGAGTTCTCAGACCACAAACTGCATTATTTAGCAATCTAACACCTCCTCAGAAACTTACAACAATACAAGGCATCTCACATGTATGTTCTAACAGAAACTAGAGCAATAAAGCACCTTCCACATGTAAATTCTGGTAATAAACTTTAGCCTTAAAACAATGAGTATGAAACCTTCATCCAGCCACACTGGAGCCGAATTTTAATATGAAAGGATCACAACATGCTTCACTGAGGCAGTAGAGTGCAATGTTGTCACATATTTTGCAGTTCCGCATTTCACAGTAATCTTTTACACTCAAGAAAACATGCCTGTATTTTACATTTATTTATACAGTTGATAGAATTATGTATCAAATTCTGACTAGGCTGACAGCCTTCTCCCATCTCTCCCCAATCGTCACACATGTTAATAACATTTTATACTGCTTTAAAGAGGCTAATCCAGCTGTGAAACATCCATATGGGTGGAACCATTTTTTTGAGTATGGCAAGTCTTAATAGGATCATAGGAGATTACTAGGCTAATAGCCCCAAGGCCATTACAAGCCTAGCCAAGTTCAATCCTTGTTCGCAAAGGTGTCTGGTTCAAGCAGACACTAAAATCAGCACCTTTTGCCCTTGTCCAAGAGGGACACAGGTGGAAACCCTGGGATGAATTTCTGGTTATCAATCCAATCCTCCATATTACGCTTAACTGTGGTTATTAGGGATGGATATGCTTGGTATACATTTGCTTGAATATGAGTAGCATATATAGGTAGGTATCAGGCTATCGGCCCTAGTGCCTATACAAGCCCAGCCAAAAATGTACCCTGGCTTTTGCCACCCAAGAAAATTATTTTCCTGTGCCACTGTTGAGCAG
>NC_056747.1:1357139093-1357296593 GCF_019279795.1 Protopterus annectens
GGGATAAGCTAGTTAAGTGATTTAGTGCTTTAAAGGGAGGTATAAGAAAGGTGATGAATGGTGTTAGTGAGCTATGTTCCAGATGAGGTACATGGACAAAGACAGGAGGTAGACAGGAAGTCTTTTAGTAATGGTTTGAAAAAATGAAGGTTTGTGATACACCTGATTGATATAGGAATATTATTCTATGTTCTAGCTACACTATTGGAGTAGAGACTAACCCCAACAGCCCTTTATGGTTTGTAGATGGTAAGCAGTTGTTTATTATTTGACCAAAGTCTTTGTGAAAGTAGAAATTTGTAGTCATTCTAAAAGTAAAGACTATTTTGAACGGTGTTTATGGTAATTGGAGCAAGACAGCCAAATAGTGCAATATTGGTATGGTGGTTCAGGAAGGGTGGTGATGGTGGGTGGGGTGGTGGTCTGTTGTACTGCCTAGGGCCCCATTGACCATGATCTACCTCTGAATGTGTATGAACAGTTTAGAGTAGCCAGTCAAGCCGCTTTTTTTTTTTTTGTGGGAGGAAATTGGAGTCTCAGAGAAAACCTATACAGATTTGGAGAGAACATGCATACCCCGCATAGGCAATAACAGGAAGCAGGCCTTGAACCCTGGACAGTAGTGCTCTGAGTGACAGATGTTAACCAGACTGAACCATACTACATTACTACATGTGTACCAACAGAGTATAATTACCATTAAGTGGAACATCTTAATGTAAGGCCTGTAAATTGAAAATTAAAATAAAAAAAATATATTAATAAGCAAATATGAACAGAAATAGTTTTTACATTCATGTAAAATTCGAGTTGTTAAATCTGTGTATCTGAAGAGGTAAATAACAAAGGTCCTCCTAGATGCTGAACTTTTTGCTCTATTTAATGTTGCTTAGTCTGTAATTACCGACAACTGACTGGCTTTAGTAGACCCTTCAAATTATTGTCTAAACTTATTTATTTATTTATTTGCATTTGTTAACCGGGTTGGTCCAGCTGGGTAAGAATTACCCTTTTTCAGTGGAGATCCGAGGGGAAAAGCCCCAAACAGACATACAAATACATACGAATAGAGACAAATTAACAATATTACAGAGGAAAACAATATTATAGGTACAATGGATAAGAAAAACAAACAATGAAAGTTTGAGAATATGAGTAAGGTACAATTTTTTCCTGATTCCTTAGATAAACCCTAATTTCTGTTCTGCCATAGTATTTAACAGACATCAGTTATGTTGTGCTTTCCTTGTACATTTTAATGTTTAAGGCAGTACGGGAATGATTGTGTGCTACAGCGGTTTCCTTATTCTGTATCTCAGAATGTCATTTAATGCAAATGTACTGTAGTTTGTCATCACTATGGCACAGTGGTTGGTCTGAATGTGTGACGACTGCTGTTACACTATGTGGCAATGAGATTCATCTGTTCTGTGAAAGATGAGGGCACACTACAGCACAGAAACATCTTTAGCATGAAAGATGAAGTTAAAGTCAAACCTTGAGGCTAGGGAAGTCTGCTGAGAAAATCATAGTGCTCTTAGCTGCTCAGGTGTGTAGTTAGGGGATGTAATGCCATTAAAATGACAGTGTGAACCTTTATTGTTTCAGTAACACAGTTTTTCTAAGAGAGCAATCTTTACTTTTTTAAATTATCAGATCACATCCACATATAATGTCATAACTGTGAGGCAAAAATCAGAATTGTACCTCAGATGTGAGACAGTGAGTTGAACATGTTTTACCTGAAAGCACCCTTATGTATCTAATTTGTGTATTATAAGGTGATATAATTTACCCCTCCATGTGTTTTGACAATGCATAACATTTTTCTTCAGACATGTTGTGCAATGCAGCAATTCAAAAGTTGAAGCTGCAGGACTGTGCCACCATCCATGTGTGTGTGTGTGTGTGTGTGTGTGTGTGTGTGTGTGTGTGTGTGTGTGTGTGTGTGTGTGTATGTGTGTGTGTGTGTGTGTGTGTGTGTGTGTGTGTGTGTGTGTGTGTGTGTGTGCGTGTGTGTGTGTGCATGCAGTCTTTCTTTTCTCCCCTTCTGTCACTTAGGCAGCCAACCCAGTGCCCCAAGTCCTTTGCTGTATCTACTAGTGCTTCAGTCACCCTGCCCTGTGCCCAAATATAAGCTAGGGCCAGCGAGGATCCTAAAGGCACCCAGGGTGGATGGTGGGGGTTGTGCTGTTAATAATCTAGCTGAGGAGTTCTACTTTATGACCTGTTCTGTTTTCACCCTCACCCTGGCCCTATATGGTACAACCTGAGGGAAGAGGGTGCTGTGGGGGCATGCAGTGTATCACCCTGTCTCCGTGGCAACTAAGCCTTGTGCCACCCTATTACCCCTTTAGGCCTAGATGTCTTGACATGACATTCCCTGCCTCCAACAGAGATTGTCATAGAAGATGCCCACAGAACCAGCCGCCCACCAGGAATGGTAAAGCCCATGTCTCTCTAGCCACCAAGAATGGTAACGCCTATGTCTCCCTATCCAGCAGGTATGGTAACACCCATCTCTCCCCACCCACCAGAGATGGTAACGGCCTCCTGTCCCTGCTGCACCGTCAGATGCCTCAACCACAAACTGAACCCAGGACACCTGACCACAGTCAGAGTTTTATCCCTTTAGCCACCAGAGTGGCTGCCACATGCCTTCTGTCTTTCTGTGTAAATACATTACTTCTTAGTTACTGCTAATACGAGCACATACTGTCAACAGTCTACATGCATACTGTGCCTTCTGTCTTTCTTTGTAAATACATTACTTCTTAGTTACTGCTAATAATGCACATACTGTCAACACTGTACATGCATACTGTGCCTTCTGTCTTTCTTTGTAAATACATTACTTCTTAGTTACTGGTAATACTGCCACATACTGTCAGCAGTCTACATGCATGCCGTGCCTTCTGTCTTTCTTTATAAATACATTACTTCTTAGCTACTGGTAATACTGCCACATACTGTCAGCACTGTGCATGCATACTGTGCCTTCTGTCTTGCTTTCTAAATACATTACTTCTTAGTTATTGCTAATACTGGCACATACTGTCAGCACTGTACATGTGTACTTTAGTGTCTGTCTTTCTTTGTAAATACATTATGTCTTAGTTGCTGCTAATACTGGCACATTCTGTCAGCACTGTACATGCATACTGTGCCTTCTGTCTTTCTTTGTAAATGCATTACTTCTTAGTTACTGGTAATACTGGCACATACTGTCAGCACTCTACATGCATACTATGCCTTCTGTCTTTCCTTGTAAATACATTACTTCTTAGTTACTAATAATACTGGCATATACTGTCAGCACTGTGCATGCATACTGTGCCTTCTGTCTTTCTTTGTAAATACATTACTTCTTAGTTACTGGTAATACTGATACATACTGTCAACACTGTACATGCATACTATGCCTTCTGTCTTTCTTTGTAAATACATTACTTCTAAGTTACTGCTAATACTGGCACATACTGTCAGCACTCTACATGCATACTGTGCCTTCTGTATTTCTGTGTAAATACATTACTTCTTAGTTACTGCTAATACTGGCACATACTGTCAGCACTCTACATGCATACTGTGCCTTCTGTCTTTCTCTGTAAATACATTACTTCTTAGTTATTGCTAATACTGGCACATACTGTTAGCACTCTACATGCATACTGCGCCTTCTGTCTTTTTTTGTAAATATGTTACTTCTTAGTTACTGCTAATACTGGCACATACTGTCAGCACTCTATATGCATACTGTGCCTTCTGTCTTTCTTTGTAAATACATTACTTCTTAGTTACTGGTAATACTGCCACATACTGTCAGCACTGTACATGCATACTGTGCCTTCTGTCTTTCTTTGTAAATACATTACTTCTTAGTTACTGGTAATACTGGCACATACCATCAGCACTCTACATGAATACTATGCCTTCTGTCTTTCTTTGTAAATACATTACTTCTTAGTTACTGCTAATACTGGCACATACTGTCAGCACTCTACATGCATACTGTGCCTTCTGTCTTTCTCTGTAAATACATTACTTCTTAGTTATTGCTAATACTGGCACATACTGTTAGCACTCTACATGCATACTGCGCCTTCTGTCTTTTTTTGTAAATATGTTACTTCTTAGTTACTGCTAGTACTGGCACATACTGTCAGCACTGTACATGTATACTGTGCCTTCTATCTATCTTTGTAAATACATTACTTCACAGTTACTGCTAATACTGGCACATACTGTCAGCACTGTACATGCATACAGTGCCTTCTGTCTTTCTTTGTAAATACATTACTTCTTAGTTACTGGTAATACTGGCACATACTGTCAACACTGTACATTCATACTATGCCTTCTGTCTTTGTAAATACATTACTTCTTAGTTACTGCCAATACTAGCACATACTGTCAGCACTCTACATGCATACTGTGCCTTCTGTCTTTCTCTGTATATATATTACTTCTTAGTTACTGCTAATACTGCCACATACTGTCAGCACTGTACATGCTGTACCTTCTGTCTTTCTTTGTAAATACATTACTTCTTAGTTACTGCTAATACTGGGACATACTGTCAACACTGAACATGCATATTGTCCCTTCTGTCTTTCTTTGTAAATACATTAATTTTTAGTTACTGCTAACAATGCACATACTGTCAGCACTGTACTTGCATACTGTGCCTTCTGTATTACTTTGTAAATACATTACTTTTTAGTTACTGCTACCAATGCACATACTGCCAACACTGTACATACGTACTTTGCCTTCTGTCTTTCTTTGTAAATACATTACTTCTTATTTACTGGTAATACTGTCACATGCTGTCAGCAGTCTACATGCATACTGTTCCTTCTGTCTTTCTTTGTAAACACATTACTTCTTATTTACTAGTAATACTGTCACATACTGTCAGCAATCTACATGCATACTGTGCCTTCTTTCTTTCTTTGTAAATACATTACTTCTTAGTTACTGCTAATACTGGCACATACTGTCAGCACTGTACATGCATACTGTGCCTTCTGTGTTTCGTTGTAAATGCATTACTTCTTAGTTACTGCTAATACTGGCACATACTGTCAGCACTGTATATGCATACTGTGCCTTTTGTCTTTCTTTGTAAATGCATTACTTCTTAGTTACTGGTAATACTGCAACATACCGTCAGCACTGTTCATGCATATTGTGCCGCCTGTCTTTCTTTGTAAATACATTACTTCTTAGTTACTGGTAATACTGGCACATACTGTCAACACTGTACATGCATACTATGCCTTCTGTCTTTCTTTGTAAATACATTACTTCTTAGTTACTGGGAATACTGCCACATACTGTCAGCACTGTACATGCATACTGTGCCTTCTATCTTTCTTTGTAAATGCATTAATTCTTAGTCACTGCTAATACTGGCATGTACTGTCAGCCCTGTACATGCATACTGTGCCTTCTGACTTTCTTTGTAAATACATTACGTCTTAGTTACTGGTAATACTGGCACATACTGTTAGCACTCTACATGAATACAATGCCTTCTGTCTTTCTTTGTAAATACATTACTTCTTAGTTACTGCTAATGCTAGTACATACTGTCAGCACTGTATATGCATACTGTGCCTTCAGTCTATCTTTGTAAATACATTACTTCACAGTTACTGCTAATACTGGCACATACTGTCAGCACTGTACATACATACTGTGCCTTCTGTCTTTCTTTGTAAATACATTATTTCTTAGTTACTGGTAATACTGGAAAATACTGTCAGCACTGTACATGCATACTGTGCCTTCTGTCTTTCTTTGTAAATACATTACTTTTTAGTTACTGCTAACAATGCACATACTGTCAACACTGTACATGCGTACTTTGCCTTCTGTCTTTTTTTGTAAATACACTACTTCTTATTTACTGGTAATACTGTCACATGCTGTCAGCAGTCTACATGCATACTGTTCCTTCTGTCTTTCTTTGTAAATACATTACTTCTTATTTACTAGTAATACTGTCACATACTGTCAGCAGTCTACATGCATACTGTGCCTTCTGCCTTTCTTTGTAAATACATTACTTCTTAGTTACTTCTAATACTGGCACATACTGTCAGCACTGTACATGCATACTGTGCCTTCTGTGTTTCTTTGTAAATGCATTACTTCTTAGTGACTGCTAATACAGGCACATACTGTCATCACTATACATGCATACTGTGCCTTCTGTCTTTCTTTGTAAATGCATTACTTCTTAGTTACTGGTAATACTGCCGAATACTGTCAGCACTGTGCATGCATATTGTGCCGCCTGTCTTTCTTTGTAAATACATTACTTCTTAGTTACTGGTAATACTGGCACATAGAGTCAGCACTCTACATGCATAGTATGCATTCTGTCTTTCTTTGTAAATACATTACTTCTTAGTGCTAATGCTGGCACATACTGTCAGCACTGTACATGCATACTGTGCCTTCTGTTTATCTTTGTAAATACATTACTTCACAGTTACTGCTAACACTGGCACATACTGTCAGGACTGTACATGCATACTGTGCCTTCTATCTTTCTTTGTAAATACATTAATTCTTAGTCACTGTTAATACTGGCATGTACTGTCAGCACTGTACATGCATACTGTGCCTTCTGACTTTCTTTGTAAATACATTACTTCTTAGTTACTGGTAATACTGGCACATACTGTTAGCACTCTACATGAATACAATGCCTTCTGTCTTTCTTTGTAAAACATTACTTCTTAGTTACTGCTAATGCTGGTACATACTGTCAGCACTGTACATGCCTACTGTGCCTTCAGTCTATCTTTGTAAATACATTACTTCACAGTTACTGCTAATACTGGCACATACTGTCAGCACTGTACATGCATACTATGCCTTCTGTCTTTCTTTGTAAATACATTACTTCTTAGTTATTGCAATACTGGCACATACTGTCAGCACTCTACGTGCATACTATGCCTTCTGTCTTTCCTTGTAAATACATTACTTCTTAGATACTAATAATACTGGCATATACTGTCAGCACTGTACATGCATACTGTGCCTTCTGTCTTTCTTTGTAAATACATTACTTCTTAGTTACTGGTAAAACTGGCACATACTGTCAACACTGTACATGCATACTATGCCTTCTGTCTTTCTTTGTAAATACAGTACTTCTTAGTTACTACTAATACTGGCACAAACTGTCAGCACTCTACATGCATACTGTGCCTTCTGTCTCTGTGTAAATACATTACTTCTTAGTTAATGCTAATACTGACACATACTGTCATGATTCTAAATGCATACTGTGCCTTCTGTCTTTCCTTGTAAATACATTACTTCTTAGCTACTGCTAATACTGGCACATACTGCCGGCAGTCTATATGTGTACTGTGCCTTCTGCCTTTCTTTGTAAATACATTACTTCTTAATTACTGGTAATACTGCCACATACTGTCAGCACTGTACATGCATACTGTACCTTCTGTCTTTCTTTGTAAATACATTACTTCTTAGTCACTGGTAATACTGCCACATACTGTCTGCACTGTGCGTGCATATTGTGCTGCCTGTCTTTCTTTGTAAATACATTTCTTCTTAGTTACTGGTAATACTGGCACATACAGTCAGCACTCTACATGCATACTATGCATTCTGTCTTTCTTTGTAAATACATTACTTCTTAGTTACTGCTAATGCTGGCACATACTGTCAGCACTGTACATGCATACTGTGCCTTCTGTCGTTCTTTGTAAATACATTACTTCCTAGTTACTGTTAATACTGGCACATACTGTCAGGACTGTACATGCATACTGTGCCTTCTGTCTTTCTTTCTAAATGCATTACTTCTTAGTTACTGGTAATACTGGCACATACTGTCAACACTGTACATGCATTCTATGCCTTCTGTCTTTCTTTGTAAATACATTACTTCTTAGTTACTGGGAATACTGCCACTTACTGTCATCACTGTACATGCATACTGTGCCTTCTGTCTTTCTTTGTAAGTACATTACTTCTTAGTTACTGGTAATACTGGCACATACTGTCAGCACTCTACATGAATACTATGCCTTCTGTATTTCTTTGTAAATACATTGCTTCTTAGTTACTGCTAATACTGGCACATACTGTCAGCACTGTACATGCATACTGTGCCTTCAGTCTGTCTTTGTAAATACATTACTTCACAGTTAATGCTAATACTGGCACATACTGTCAGCACTGTACATGCATACTATGCCTTCTGTCTTTCTTTGTAAATACATTACTTCTTAGTTACTGCTAATACTGGCACATACTGTTAGCACTCTACATGCATACTGTGCCTTCTGTCTTTCTGTGTAGATACATTACTTCTTAGTTACTGCGAATACTGGGACATACTGTCAGCACTCTACATGAATACTATGCCTTCTGTATTTCTTTGTAAATACATTGCTTCTTAGTTACTGCTAATACTGGCACATACTGTCAGCACTGTACATGCATACTGTGCCTTCAGTCTATCTTTGTAAATACATTACTTCACAGTTAATGCTAATACTGGCACATACTGTCAGCACTGTACATGCATACTATGCCTTCTGTCTTTCTTTGTAAATACATTACTTCTTAGTTACTGCTAGTACTGGCACATACTGTTAGCACTCTACATGCATACTGTGCCTTCTGCCTTTCTTTGTAAATACATTACTTCTTAGTTACTGGTAATATTGGCACATACTGTCAACACTGTACATGAATACTATGCCTTCTGTCTTTCTTTGTAAATACAGTACTTCTTAGTTACTACTAATACTGGCGCATACTGTCAGCACTGTACATGCATACTGTGCCTTCTGTCTTTCTTTGTAAATACATTAATTCTTAGACACTGCTAATACTGGCATGTACTGTCAGCACTGTACATGCATACTGTGCCTTCTATCTTTCTTTGTAAATACATTACTTCTTAGTTACTGCTAATACTGGCACATACTGTCAGCACTGTACATGCATACTGTGCCTTCTGTGTTTCTTTGTAAATGCATTACTTCCTAGTTACTGCTAATACTGGCACATACTGTCAGCACTGTATATGCATACTGTGCCTTCTGTGTTTCTTTGTAAATGCATTATTTCTTAGTTACTGGTAATACTGCCGCATACTGTCAGCACTGTGCATGCATATTGTGCCGCCTGTCTTTCTTTGGAAATACATTACTTCTTAGTTACTGGTAATACTGGCACATACAGTCAGCACTCTACATGCATACTATGCATTCTGTCTTTCTTTGTAAATACATTACTTCTTAGTGCTAATGCTGGCACATACTGTCAGCACTGTACATGCATACTGTGCCTTCTATCTTTCTTTGTAAATACATTAATTCTTAGTCACTGTTAATACTGACATGTACTGTCAGCACTGTACATACATAATGTGCCTTCTGACTTTCTTTGTAAATACATTACTTCTTAGTTACTGGTAATACTGGCACATACTGTTAGCACTATACATGAATACAATGCCTTCTGTCTTTCTTTGTAAATACATTACTTCTTAGTTACTGCTAATGCTGGTACATACTGTCAGCATTGTACATGCATACTGTGCCTTCAGTCTATCTTTGTAAATACATTACTTTACAGTTACTGCTAATACTGGCACATACTGTCAGCACTGTACATGCATGCTATCCTTCTGTCTTTCTTTGTAAATACATTACTTCTTAGTTACTGGTAATACTGGCACATACTGTCAGCACTCTACATGCATACTATGACTTCTATCTTTCCTTGTAAATACATTACTTCTTAGATACTAATAATACTGGCATATACTGTCAGCACTGTACATGCATACTGTGCTTTCTGTCTTTCTTTGCAAATACTTTACTTCTTAGTTAAGGTAAAACTGGCACATACTGTCAACACTGTACATGCATAATATGCCTTCTGTCTTTCTTTGTAAATACATTACTTCTTAGGTACTACTAATACTGGCACATACTGTCAGCACTCTACATGCATACTGTGCCTTCTGTCTTTCTGTGTAAATACATTACTTCTTAGTTACTGCTAATACTGACACATACTGTCAGCACTGTACATGCATACTGTGCGTTCAGTCTATCTTTGTAAATGCACTACTTCACAGTTAATGCTAACACTGGCACATACTGTCAGCACTGTACATGCATACTATGCCTTCTGTCTTTCTTTGTAAACACATTACTTCTTAGTTACTGGTAATACTGCCACATACTGTCAGCACTCTACATGCATACTATGCATTCTGTCTTTCTTTGTAAATACATTACTTCTTAATTACTGTTAATACTGGCACATACTGTCAGCACTGTACATGCATACTGTGCCTTCTGTCTTTCTTTGTAAATGCATTACTTCTTAGTTACTGGTAATACTGGCACATGCTCTCAACACTGTACATGCGTTCTATGCCTTCTGTCTTTCTTTGTAAATACATTACTTCTTAGTTACTGGGAATACTGCCACATACTGCCATCACTCTACATGCATACTGTGCCTTCTGTCTTTCGTTGTAAACACATTACTTCTTAGTTACTGGTAATACTTGCACATACTATCAGCACTCTACATGAATACTATGCCTTCTGTCTTTCTTTGTAAATACATTGCTTCTTAGTTACTGCCAATGCTGGCACATACTGTCAGCACTGTACATGCATACTGTGCCTTCAGTTTATCTTTGTAAATACATTACTTCACAGTTAATGCTAACACTGGCACATACTGTCAGCACTGTACATGCATACTATGCCTTCTGTCTTTCTTTGTAAATACATTACTTCTTAGTTACTGCTAATACTGGCACATACTGTTAGCACTCTGCATGCATACTGTGCCTTCTGTCTTTCTGTGTAAATACATTACTTCTTAGTTACTGTTAATACTGGGACATACTGTCAGCACTCTACATGCATACTGTGCCTTCTGCCTTTCTTTGTAAATACATTACTTCTTAGTTACTGGTAATATTGGCACATACTGACAACACTGTACATGAGCACTATGCCTTCTGTCTTTCTTTGTAAATACATTACTTCTTAGTTACTGCTAATACTGGCACATACTGTCAGCACTCTACATGAATACTGTGCCTTCTGCCTTTCTTTGTAAATACATTACTTCTTAGTTATTGGTAATGCTGCCACATACTGTCAGCACTGTGCATGCATACTGTGCCTTCTGTCTTTCTTTGTAAATACATTACTTCTTAGTTTCTGGTAATACTGCCACATACTGTCAGCACTGTACATGCATACTATGCCTTCTGTCTTTCTTTGTAAATACATTACTTCTTAGTTACTGGTAATAATGCCACAGACTCTTTGTACCAAAGGCAAGCGTCCAGTCTGGTGGACCCCAGCCATAAACAAGCTCTACAACAAAAGGAGGAAGCTACTACAAGATAGAGCAAAATCCTTAAAAGGTAAGACACCTTTGATCATTATAAGTAAAAAACTAAGAGCTCTCATAAAATCATCCAAGGCAAATTTTGAGAGAAAAATCGCTAAGGACTCAAAAGACAATCATAAGGCCTTCTTTAGCTATGTCAGAAACCTGGGAGGAAACTCCCAGATATGCTCAGAATTAGTTCAAAATGATGTGAAAATTACTGAACCTACAGACATTGCCAATATACTGGCTGACAGGTTCAGTGCAAACTTCTCCCCCCCCCTCCCCCCCAAAAGGAGAGATATCTATACCAGGGGATTGTAGCCCCTCAAACATCTCTAACGCCCAGGTGAGAACTGCTCTCTCTAAGGCGAAAAACACAGCATCCATGGGACCGGATGGTGTCCCCGGCTGTGTGCTCCACGAACTCAATGAGGAATTAAACCCATAGTTAGGACAGCTGTTTAATCTCAGCCTCACCTCAGGATACGTACCCAAGGAGTGGTGCACGGCAACTGTGGTCCCACTTCACAAAGGCGGTGCCTCCACCGACCCTGGAAATTACCATCCCATCAGCTTGGCAAGCCTGATCTGCAAAGCCATGGGGAGGATCATAATGGAACTCATAAATAAAGACATAGGGAACTTGCAGACTTTGGATCCAACCCAGTTTGGCTTTGTCAAAGGCAGATCATGCCTTTTAAACTTGGTTGACTTTTTCGAAACAGTCACCAAGGCCATTGATGAGGGAAAGGCAGTCCATACAGCCTACCTCGACCTGGCAAAGGCTTTCGACACAATACCCCACTCAGGTATCATTGAAAAACCTCATCAGCTTAAATGTAAACCCATACATCACAAGATGGGTTGCAAACTGGCTAAGTGACAGAACCCACAGGGTCAGAGTTGCTGACGCCATGTCAGACTCAAAGCCTGTCACAAGTGTTGTCCCACAGGGCTCAGTCCTGGGCCCACTCTTTTTCGGCATCTACTTTTCTGAAGTACAAGCAAACACAGGAGGGTTATGGCTGACAAAGTTTGCAGATGACTGCAAACTGGGCGCCATAGTCGAAAACACATCTGACACAGATATCCTTCAGAAGGGTCTCACAGAAACGGATAACTGGTGCCAAAGCCATGGCCTAAAGTTAAATGCCAAGAAATGCATAGTCATACCCTTTGGGAAAAACAAGGTTACCCTTAGCTACCATATAGGTGGCAATCCACTGAGCACAGAAGAAGTTATCAGGGATCTGGGGACCCAGGTTGACAGTAACCTTTCATTTGACACTCACGTTGCTAAAGTAGTTAGGAAGACCTTCTACATTGCCCACCTGATCATGAAGGGATTCACATCTAGATCAAGGGAGGTCATCGTCCCCCTGTACTCATCACTCATCAGACCAATGATTGAGTACAATGCCCCATTCGGAATGTATCTGACCCGACACCTGCAGCAGCTGGAAAGGCCCCAAAAGTTCCTCACCAAAAGGATAAAGGGTCTCAAAAATATGTCTTATGCTGCCCGACTGAAAGAACTCCAGCTCTATTCAGTCGCTTACCGCTTGCTCAGAGGTGACCTGTGCCTGACATACAAGGCCATGTCAAACCCAGATTTGATGAACATGCTTCACCTCAAAAAATCTAGATCCCTCAGAACTACAAGGGCAGGAGACTTAAACCTTGACACGGTTATTAATAGGACGTGCTGGAGGGACAGATTCATCACCCAGAGACTCCCTATGCTGTGGAACAAAATCTCGGTACATGTGAGGCAGAGCACCTCGCTGGCCGTGTTCAAGAGAAATCTTGACCAATGGATGGGAGATCGCAGATATACCCCAGGGATTACCTCAGTGTCACTGCTTGACAGAGGCACAGCAAAATAATGGGCATAGTTTTCTTCAAACTAAAGGGGTGGCGAAAGCCACAAAAACTCTGGGCTAGGCTTATGAATGCCCTTGGGCAGATAGCCTAGAATAAACCTATGAACCTATGAACGTATACTGTTAGCAGTCTACATGCATACTGTGCCTTCTGTCTATCTTTGTAAATACATTACTTCGTAAATACATTACTTCTTAGCTACTGCTAATACTGGCACATACTGTCAGCACTCTATATGTATACTGTGCCTTCTGTCTTTCTTTGTAAATACATTACATCTAACTTACTGGTAATACTGCCACATACTGTCAGCACTGTACATGCATACTGTACCTTCTGTCTTTCTTTGTAAATAGATTACTTCTTAGTTACTGGTAATACTGCAATATACTGTCAGCACTGTGCATGCATATTGTGCCGTTTGTCTTTTTTTGTAAATACATTACTTCTTAGTTACTGGTAATACTGCCACAAACTGTAAGCAATGTGCATGCATGTTGTGCCGTCTGTCTTTTTTGTAAATACATTACTTCTTAGTTACTGCTAATAATGGCACTTACTGTCAACACTGTACATGCATTCTGTGCCTTCTTTCTTTGTAAATACATTACTTCTTAATCACTGGTAATACTGGCATATACAGTCAGCAGTCTACATGCATACTATGCCTTCTGCCTTTCTTTGTAAATACATTACTTCTTAGTTACTGCTAATAATGGCACTTACTGTCAACACTGTACATGCATTCTGTACCTTCTGTCTTTCTTTGTAAATACATCAATTCTTAGTCACTGCTAATACTGGCATGTACTGTCAGCACTGTACATGCATACTGTGTCTTCTGTCTTTCTTTGTAAATACATTAGTTCTTAGTTACTGGTAATACTGACACATACTGTCAGCATCCTACAAGAATACTATGCCTTATCTCTTTCTTTGTAAATACATTACTTCTTAGTTACTGCTAATACTGCCACATACTGTCAGCACTCTGCATGCATACTGTGCCTCCTGACTATCTTTGTAAATACATTACTTCACAGTTACTGCTAATAATGGCATATACTGTCAGCACTGTGCATGCATACTGTGACTTCTGTCTTTCTTTGTAAATACATTACTTCTTAGTTACTGGTAATACTGGCACATGCTGTTAATACTGTCCATGCATACTATGCCTTCTGTCTTTCTTTGTAAATACATTACTTCTTAGTTACTGCTAATACTGGCACATACTGTCAGCACTCGACATGCATACTGTGCCCTCTGTCTTTCTGTGTAAATACATTACTTCTTAGTTACTGCTAATACTGTCCGATACTGTCAGCACTCTACATGCATACTGTTCCCTCTGTCTTTTTTTGTAAATACATTCCTTCTTAGTTACTGGTAATACTGGAACATACTGTCAACACTGTACATGCATAGTATGCCTTCTGTCTTTCTTTGTAAGTACATTACTTCTTAGTTACTGATAATACTGGCACATACTGTCAGCACTCTACATGCATACTGTGCCTTCTGTCTTTCTTTGTAAATACATTACTTGTTAGTTACTGGTAATACTGCCACATACTGTGAGCACTGTGCATGCATATTGTGCCGACTGTCTTTTTTTGTAAATACATTACTTCTTATTTACTGCTAATACTGGCACATACTGTCAACACTGTGCATGCATACTGTGCCTTCTGTCTTTCTTTGTAAATACATTACTTCTTAGTTTCTAGTAATACTGGCACATACAGTCAGCACTCTACATGCATACTATGCCTTCTGTCTTTCTTTGTAAATACATTACTTCCTAGTTACTGGGAATACTGCCACACGCTGTCAGCACTGTACATGCATACTGTGCCTTCTGTCTTTCTTTATAAATACATTAATTCTTAGTCACTGCTAATACTGGCATGTACTGTCAGCACTGTACATGCATACTGTGCCTTCTGTCCTTCTTTGTAGATACATTACTTTTTAGTTATTGCTAACAATGCACATACTGTCAACACTGAACATGCATACTGTGCCTTCTGTCTTTCTTTGTAAATACATTACTTCTTAGTTACTGGTAATACTGCCACATACTATCTGCACTGTACATGCATACTGTGCCTTCTGTCTTTCTTTGTAGATATATTACTTCTTAGTTACTGCTAATACTGGCATTTACTGTCAACACGGTACATGCATACTGTACCTTCTGTCTTTCTTTGTAAATACATTACTTCTTAGTCACTGGTATTACAGGCACATACAGTCAGCACTCCCCATGCATACTATGCCTTCTGTCTTTCTTTGTAAATACATTACTTCTTAGTTCCTGGGAATACTGCCACATGCTGTAAGCACTGTACATGCATACTATGCCTTCTGTCTTTCTTTGTAAATACATTACTTCTTAGTTACTGCTAATACTGGCACATACTGTCAGCATGGTATATGCATACTGTGCCTTCTGTCTATCTTTATAAATACATTACTTCACAGTTTCTGCTAATACTGGCACATAATGTCAGCACTGTAGATGCATACTGTGCCTTCTGTCTTTTTTTGTAAATACATTACTTCTTAGTTACTGGTAATATTGGCACATACTGTCAAAACTGTCCATGCATACTATGCCTTTTGTCTTTCTTTGTAAATACATTACTACTTAGTTACTGCTAATACTGGCACATACTGTCAGCACTCTACATGCTTACTGTGCCTTCTGTCTTTCTTTGAAAATACATTACTCCTTAGTTACTGGTAATACTGGCACATACTGTCAACACTGTACATGCATACTATGCCTTCTGTCTTTCATTGTAAATCCATTACTTTTTAGTTACTGGTAATACTGCCACATACTGTCAACACTGTACATGTATACTTTGCCTTCTGTCTTTCTTTGTAAATACGTTACTTTTTAGTTACTGGTAATACTGGCACATACAGTCAGCACTCTACATGCATACAATGCCTCCTGTCTTTCTTTGTAAATACATTACTTCTTAGTTACTGGGAATACTGCCACATTCTGCCAGCACTGTACATGCATACTGTGCCTTCTGTCTTTCTTTGTAAATAAATTACTTTTTAGTTACTGCTAACAATGCACATACTGTCAACACTGTACATGCATACTGTGCCTTCTTTCTTTCTTTGTAAATACATTACTTCTTAGTTACTGGTAATACTGTCACATACTGTCAGCAGTCTAGATGCATACTGTGCCTTCTGTCTTTCTTTGTAAATACATTACTTCTTAGTTACTGGTAATACTGCCACATACTGTCAGCACTGTATATGCATACTGTGCCTTCTGTCTTTCTTTGTAAATACATTACTTCTTAGTTACTGCTAATACTGGCACATACTTTCAGCATGCTACATGCATACTGTGCCTTCTGGCTTTCAGTGTAAATACATTACTTCTTAGTTACTGCTAATACTGGCACATACTGTCAGCACTCTACATGCATACTGTGCCTTCTGTCTTTATTTGTAAATACATTACTTCTTAGTTACTGCTAATACTGACACATGCTGTCAGCATTGTACATGCATACTGTACCTTCTGTTTTTTCTTTGTAAATACATTACTTCTTAGTTACTGGTAATACTGACACATACTGTCAGCACTGTGCATGCATATTGTGATGTCTGTCTTTTTTGTAAATACATTACTTCTTAGTTACTGGCAATACTGCCACATACTGTCAGCACTGTGCATGCATATTGTGCTGTCTGTCTTTTTTTGTAAATACATTACTTCTTAGTTACTGCTAATACTGGCACATACTGTCAGCACTCTACATGCTTACTGTGCCTTCTGTCTTTCTTTGAAAATACATTACTCCTTAGTTACTGGTAATACTGGCACATAATGTCAACACTGTACATGCATACTATGCCTTCTGTCTGTCTTTGTAAATCCATTACTTTTTAGTTACTACTAATACTGGCACATACTGTCAGCACTCTATATGCATACTGTGCCTTCTGTCTTTCTTTGTAAATACATTATTTCTTAGTTACTGGTAATACTGCCACATACTGTCAGCACTGTGCATGCATATTGTGCTGTCTGTCTTTTTTTGTAAATACATTACTTCTTAGTTACTGCTAATACTGGCACATACTGTCAACACTGTACAGGTATACTTTGCCTTCTGTCTTTCTTTGTAAATACGTTACTTTTTAGTTACTGGTAATACTGGCACATACTGCCAGCACTGTACATGCATACTGTGCCTTCTGTCTTTCTTTGTAAATAAATTACTTTTTAGTTACTGCTAACAATGCACATACTGTCAACACTGTACATGCATACTGTGCCTTCTTTCTTTCTTTGTAAATACATTACTTCTTAGCTACTGGTAATACTGTCACATACTGTCAGCAGTCTAGATGCATACTGTGCCTTCTGTCTTTCTTTGTAAATACATTACTTCTTAGTTACTGGTAATACTGCCACATACTGTCAGCACTGTACATGCATACTGTGCCTTCTGTCTTTCTTTGTAAATACATTACTTCTTAGTTACTGCTAATACTGGCACATACTTTCAGCATGCTACATGCATACTGTGCCCTCTGTCTTTCAGTGTAAATACATTACTTCTTAGTTACTGCTAATACTGGCACATACTGTCAGCACTCTACATGCATACTGTGCCTTTTGTCTTTATTTGTAAATACATTACTTCTTAGTTACTGGTAATACTGCCACATACTGTCAGCACTGTGCATGCATATTGTGACGTCTGTCTTTTTTGTAAATACATTACTTTTTAGTTACTGGCAATACTGCCACATACTGTCAGCACTGTGCATGCATATTGTGCTGTCTGTCTTTTTTTGTAAATACATTACTTCTTAGTTACTGCTAATACTGGTACATACTGTCAGCACTCTACATGCTTACTGTGCCTTCTGTCTTTCTTTGAAAATACATTACTCCTTAGTTACTGGTAATACTGGCTCATACTGTCAACACTGTACATGCATACTATGCCTTCTGTCTTTCTTTGTAAATCCATTACTTTTTAGTTACTACTAAAACTGGCACATACTGTCAGCACTCTATATGCATACTGTGCCTTCTGTCTTTCTTTGTAAATACATTATTTCTTAGTTACTGGTAATACTGCCACATACTGTCAGAACTGTATGTGCATACTGTACCTTCTGTCTTTCTTTGTTAATACATTACTTCTTAGTTACTGGTAATACTGCCACATACTGTCAGCACTGTGCATGCATATTGTCCTGTCAGTCTGTTTTTGTAAATACATTACTTCTTAGTTACTGCTAATACTGGCACATCCTGTCAACACTGTACATGTATACTCTGCCTTCTGTCTTTCTTTGTAAATACGTTACTTTTTAGTTACTGGTAATACTGGCACATACAGTCAGCACTCTACATGCATACAATGCCTTCTGTCTTTCTTTGTAAATACATCACTTCTTAGTTACTGGGAATACTGCCACATTCTGCCAGCACTGTACATGCATACTGTGCCTTCTGTCTTTCTTTGTAAATAAATTACTTTTTAGTTACTGCTAACAATGCACATACTGTCAGCACTGTACATGCATACTGTGCCTTCTTTCTTTCTTTGTTAATACATTACTTCTTAGTTACTGGTAATACTGTCACATACTGTCAGCAGTCTAGATGCATACTGTACATTCTGTCTTTCTTTGTAAATACATTACTTCTTAGTTACTGGTAATACTGCCACATACTGTCAGCACTGTACATGCATACTGTGCCTTCTGTGTTTCTTTGTAATTATATTACTTCTTAGTTACTGCTAATACTGGCACATACTTTCAGCATGCTACATGCATACTGTGCCTTCTGTCTTTCAGTGTAAATACATTACTTCTTAGTTACTGCTAATACTGGCACATACTGTCAGCACTCTACATGCATACTGTGCCTTCTGTCTTTATTTGTAAATACATTACTTCTTAGTTACTGCTAATACTGACACATACTGTCAGCATTGTACATGCATACTGTACCTTCTGTTTTTCTTTGTAAATACATTACTTCTTAGTTACTGGTAATACTGCCACATACTGTCAGCACTGTGCATGCATATTGTGACGTCTGTCTTTTTTGTAAATACATTACTTCTTAGTTACTGGCAATACTGCCACATACTGTCAGCACTGTGCATGCATATTGTGCTGTCTGTCTTTTTTTGTAAATACATTACTTCTTAGTTACTGCTAATACTGGCACATACTGTCAGCACTCTACATGCTTACTGTGCCTTCTGTCTTTCTTTGAAAATACATTACTCCTTAGTTACTGGTAATACTGGCACATACTGTCAACACTGTACATGCATACTATGCCTTCTGTCTTTCTTTGTAAATCCATTACTTTTTAGTTACTACTAATACTGGCACATACTGTCAGCACTCTATATGCATACTGTGCCTTCTGTCTTTCTTTGTAAATACATTATTTCTTAGTTACTGGTAATACTGCCACATACTGTCAGCATTGTGCATGCATATTGTGCTGTCTGTCTTTTTTTGTAAATACATTACTTCTTAGTTACTGGTAATACTGCCACATACTGTCAGCACTGTATGTGCATACTGTACCTTCTGTCTTTCTTTGTTAATACATTACTTCTTAGTTACTGGTAATACTGCCACATACTGTCAGCACTGTACATGCATACTGTGCCTTCTGTGTTTCTTTGTAATTATATTACTTCTTAGTTGCTGCTAATACTGGCACTTACTGTCAGCACTGTACATGCATACTGTAGTTTCTGTCTTTCTTTGTAAATACATTACTTCTTAATTGCTGCTAATGCTGGCACATTCTGTCAGCACTGTGCATGCATACTGTGCCTCCTGTCTTTCTTTGAAAATACATTACTTCTTAGTTACTAATAATACTGGCACATACTGTCAACACTGTACATGCATACTATGCCTTCTGTCTTTCTTTGTAAATACATTACTTCTTAGTTACTGGTAATACTGCCACATACTGTCAGCACTGTACATGCATACTGTGCCTTCTGTGTTTCTTTGTAATTATATTACTTCTTAGTTGCTGCTAATACTGGCACATACTGTTAGCACTGTACATGCATACTGTAGTTTCTGTCTTTCTTTGTAAATACATTACTTCTTAATTACTGCTAATACTGACACATACTGTCAGCATTGTACATGCATACTGTACCTTCTGTTTTTCTTTGTAAATACATTACTTCTTAGTTACTGGTAATACTGCCGCATACTGTCAGCACTGTGCATGCATATTGTGACGTCTGTCTTTTTTGTAAATACATTACTTCTTAGTTACTGGCAATACTGCCACATACTGTCAGCACTGTGCATGCATATTGTGCTGTCTGTCTTTTTTTGTAAATACATTACTTCTTAGTTACTGCTAATATTGCCACATACTGTCAGCACTCTACATGCTTACTGTGCCTTCTGTCTTTTTTTGTAAATACATTACTTCTTAGTTACTGCTAATACTGGCACATACTGTCAACACTGTACATGCGTACTATGCATTCTGTCTTTCTTTGTAAATACGTTACTTTTTAGTTACTGGTAATACTGGCACATACAGTCAGCACTCTATATGCATACTGTGCTTTCTGTCTTTCTTTGTAAATACATTATTTCTTAGTTACTGGGAATACTGCCACATACTGTCAGCACTGTGCATGCATATTGTGCCTTCTGTCTTTTTTTGTAAATACATTATTTCTTAGTTACAGCGAATACTGGCACATACTGTCAACACTGTACATGTATACTTTGCCTTCTGTCTTTCTTTGTAAATACGTTACTTTTTAGTTACTGGTAATATTGGCACATACAGTCAGCACTCTACATGCATACAATGCCTTCTGTCTTTCTTTGTAAATACATTACTTCTTAGTTACTGGGAATACTGCCACATTCTGCCAGCACTGTACATGCATACTGTGCCTTCTGTCTTTCTTTGTAAATAAATTACTTTTTAGTTACTGCTAACAATGCACATACTGTCAACACTGTACATGCATACTGTGCCTTCTTTCTTTTTTGTAAATACATTACTTCTTAGTTACTGGTAATACTGTCACATACTGTCAGCAGTCTAGATGCATACTGTGCCTTCTGTCTTTCTTTGTAAATACATTACTTCTTAGTTACTGGTAATACTGCCACATACTGTCAGCACTGTACATGCATACTGTGCCTTCTGTCTTTCTTTGTAAATACATTACTTCTTAGTTACTGCTAATACTGGCACATACTTTCAGCATGCTACATGCATACTGTGCCATCTGTCTTTCAGTGTAAATACATTACTTCTTAGTTACTGCTAATACTGGCACATACTGTCAGCACTCTACATGCATACTGTGCCTTCTGTCTTTATTTGTAAATACATTACTTCTTAGTTACTGCTAATACTGCCACATACTGTCAGCACTGTACATGCATACTGTACCTTCTGTTTTTCTTTGTAAATACATTACTTCTTAGTTACTGGTAATACTGCCACATACTGTCAGCACTGTGCATGCATATTGTAACATCTGTCTTTTTTGTAAATACATTACTTTTTAGTTACTGGCAATACTGCCACTTACTGTCAGCACTGTGCATGCATATTGTGCTGTCTGTCTTTTTTTGTAAATACATTACTTCTTAGTTACTGCTAATACTGGCACATACTGTCAGCACTCTACATGCTTACTGTGCCTTCTGTCTTTCTTTGAAAAAACATTACTCCTTAGTTACTGGTAATACTGGCTCATACTGTCAACACTGTACATGCATACTATGCCTTCTGTCTTTCTTTGTAAATCCATTACTTTTTAGTTACTACTAATACTGGCACATACTGTCAGCACTCTATATGCATACTGTGCCTTCTGTCTTTCTTTGTAAATACATTATTTCTTAGTTACTGGTAATACTGCCACATACTGTCAGCACTGTATGTGCATACTGTACCTTCTGTCTTTCTTTGTTAATACATTACTTCTTAGTTACTGGTAATACTGCCACATACTGTCAGCACTGTACATGCATACTGTGCCTTCTGTGTTTCTTTGTAATTATATTACTTCTTAGTTGCTGCTAATACTGGCACTTACTGTCAGCACTGTACTATGCATACTGTAGTTTCTGTCTTTCTTTGTAAATACATTACTTCTTAATTGCTGCTAATGCTGGCACATTCTGTCAGCACTGTACATGCATACTGTGCCTCCTGTCTTTCTTTGAAAATACATTACTTCTTAGTTACTAATAATACTGGCACATACTGTCAACACTGTACATGCATACTATGCCTTCTGTCTTTCTTTGTAAATACATTACTTCTTAGTTACTGCTAATACTGGCACATACTTTCAGCACTCTACATGCATACTGTGCCTTCTGTCTTTCTGTGTAAATACATTACTTCTTAGTTACTGCTAATACTGGCACATACTGTCAGCACTCTACATGCATACTGTGCCTGCTGTCTTTCTTTGTAAATACATTACTTCTTAGTTACTGCTAATACTGCCACATACTGTCAGCACTGTACATGCATACTATACCTTCTGTCTTTCTTTGTAAATACATTACGTCTTAGTTACTTTTAATACTGGCATTTACTGTCAACACTGTACATGCATACTGTACCTTCTGTCTTTCTTTGTAAATACATTACTTCTTAGTCACTGGTATTACAGGCACATACAGTCAGCACTCTACATGCATACTATGCCTTCTGTCTTTCTTTGTAAATACATTACTTCTTAGTTCCAGGGAATACTACCACATGCTGTCAGCACTGTACATGCATACTATGTCTTCTGTCTTTCTTTGTAAATACATTACTTCTTAGTTACTGCTAATACTGGCACATACTGCGAGCACTGTATATGCATACTGTGCCTTCTGTCTATCTTTATAAATACATTACTTCACAGTTACTGCTAATACTGGCACATACTGTCAGCACTGTACATGCATACTGTGCCTTCTGGCTTTCTTTGTAAATACATTACTTCTTAGTTACTGGTAATATTGGCACATACTGTCAACACTGTCCATGCATACTGCCTTTTGTCTTTCTTTGTAAATACATTACTACTTAGTTACTGCTAATACTGGCACATACTGTCAGCACTCTACATGCTTACTGTGCCTTCTGTCTTTCTGTGTAAATACATTACTTCTTAGTTAGTGCTACTACTGTCACATACTGTCAGCACTCTACATGCATACTGTGCCTTCTGTCTTTCTTTGTAAATACATTACTTCTTAGTTACTGGTAATAATGGTACATACTGTCAACACTGTACGTGCATACTATGCCTTCTGTCTTTCTTTGTAAATCCATTACTTCTTAGTTACTACTAATACTGGCATATACTGTCAGCACTCTACATGCATACTGTGCCTTCTGTCTTTCTTTGTAAATACATTATTTCTTAGTTACTGGTAATACTGCCACATACTGTCAGCACTGTATGTGCATACTGTACCTTCTGTCTTTCTTTGTTAATGCATTACTTCTTAGTTACTGGTATTACTGCCACATACTGTCAGCACTGTGCATGCATATTGTGCCGTCTGTCTTTTTTTGTAAATACATTACTTCTTAGTTACTGCTAATACTGGTACATACTGTCAGCACTCTACATGCATACTATGCCTTCTGTCTTTCTTTGTAAATACATTAATTCTTAGTTACTGGGATTACTGCCACATTCTGCCAGCACTCTACATACATACTGTGCCTTCTGTCTTTCTTTGTAAATACATTAATTCTTAGTTGTTGCTAATACTGACATGTACTGTCAGCACTGTACATGCATACTGTGCCTTCTGTCTTTCTTTGTAAATACATTACTTCTTAGTACTGGTAATTCTGTCACATACGGTCAGCAGTCTAGATGCATACTGTGCCTTCTGTCTTTCTTTGTAAATACATTACTTCTTAGTTACTGGTAATACTGGCACATACTGTCAGCACTGTACATGCATACTGTGCCTTCTGTCTTTCTTTGTGAATACATTACTTCTTAGTTACTGCTAATACTGGCACATGCTGTCAGCACTGTACATACATACTGTGCCTTCTGTCTTTCTTTGTAAATACATTACTTCTTAGTTACTAATAATACTGGCATATACTGTCAGCACTGTGCATGCTTACTGTGTCTTCTGTCTTTCTTTGTAAATACATTACTTCTTAGTTACTGGTAATACTGGCATATACTCTCAACACTGTACATGCATACTATGCCTTCTGTCTTTCTTTGTAAATACATTACTTCTTAGTTACTGCTAATACTGTCACATACTGTCAGCACTCTACACACATACTGTGCCTTCTCTCTTTCTTTGTAAATACATTACTTCTTAGCTACTGCTAATAGTGGCACATACTGTCAGCACTCTATATGCATACTGTGCCTTCTGTCTTTCTTTGTAAATACATTACTTCTTAGTTACTGGTAATACTGCCACATACTGTCAGCACTGTACATGCATACTGTACCTTCTGTCTTTTTTTCTAAGTACATTGCTTCTTAGTTACTGCTAATACTGGCACCTACTGTCAACACTGTACATGCATAGTGTGCCTTCTGTCTTTCTCTGTAAATACATTACTTCTTAGTTACTGGTAACACTGGCACATGCAGTCAGCACTGTACATGTATACTATGCCTTCTGTCTTTCTTTGTAAATACATTACTTCTTAGTTACTGGGAATACTGCCACATGCTGTCAGCACTGTACATGCATACTATGCATTCTGTCTTTCTTTGTAAATACATTACTTCTTAGTTACTGGTAATACTGGCACATGCTCTCAGCACTGTACATGCATACTGTGCCTTCTGTTTTTCTTGTAAATACATTACTTCTTAGTTACTGGTAATATTGGCACATACTGTCAACACTGTCCATGCATACTATGCCTTTTGTCTTTCTTTGTAAATACATTACTACTTAGTTACTGCTAATACTGGCACATACTGTCAGCACTCTACATGCTTACTGTGCCTTCTGTCTTTCTGTGTAAATACATTACTTCTTAGTTAGTGCTACTACTGTCACATACTGTCAGCACTCTACATGCATACTGTGCCTTCTCTCTTTCTTTGTAAATACATTACTTCTTAGTTACTGGTAATACTGGCACATACTGTCAACACTGTACACGCATACTATGCCTTCTGTCTTTCTTTGTAAATCCATTACTTCTTAGTTACTACTAATACTGGCACATACTGTCAGCACTCTACATGCATACTGTGCCTTCTGTCTTTCTTTGTAAATACATTATTTCTTAGTTACTGGTAATACTCCCTCAAACTGTCAGCACTGTATGTGCATACTGTACCTTCTGTCTTTCTTTGTTAATACATTACTTCTTAGTTACTGGTAATACTGCCACATACTGTCAGCACTGTGCATGCATATTGTGCCGTCTGTCTTTTTTTGTAAATACATTACTTCTTAGCTACTGCTAATAATGGCACATACTGTCAACACTGTACATGCATACTGTGCCTTCTGTCTTTCTTTGTAAATACGTTACTTTTTAGTTACTGGTAATACTGGCACATACAGTCCGCACTCTACATGCATACTATGCCTTCTGTCTTTCTTTTGTAAATACATTACTTTTTAGTTACTGGGAATACTGCCACATTCAGCCAGCACTGTACATGAATACTGTGCCTTCTGTCTTTCTTTGTAAATACATTAATTCTTAATCACTGCTAATTCTGACACGTACTGTCAGCACTGTATATGCATACTGTGCCTTCTGTCTTTCTTTGTAAATACATTACTTCTTAGTTACTGGTAATACTGCCACATACTGTCAGCACTGTACATGCATACTGTGCCTTCTGTGTTTCTTTGTAAATATATTACTTCTTAGTTGCTGCTAATACTGGCACATACTGTCAGCACTGTACATGCATACTGTAGTTTCTGTCTTTCTTTGTAAATACATTACTTCTTAATTGCTGTTAATACTGGCACATTCTGTCAGCACTGTATATGCATACTGTGCCTCCTGTCTTTCTTTGTAAATACATTACTTCTTAGTTACTCGTAATACTGGCACATACTGTCAGCACTCTACATGCATACTATGCCTTCTGTCTTTCCTTGTAAGGACATTACTTCTTAGTTACTAATAATACTGGCATATACTGTCAGCACTGTACATTCTTACTGTGTCTTCTGTCTTTCTTTGTAATTACATTACTTCTTAGTTACTGGGAATACTGCCACATTCTGCCAGCACTGTACATGAATACTGTGCCTTCTGTCTTTCTTTGTAAATACATTAATTCTTAATCACTGCTAATTCTGACACGTACTGTCAGCACTGTATATGCATACTGTGCCTTCTGTCTATCTTTATAAATACATTACTTCACAGTTACTGCTAATACTGGCACATACTGTCAGCGCTGTACATGCATACTGTGCCTTCTGGCTTTCTTTGTAAATACATTACTTCTTAGTTACTGGTAATATTGGCACATACTGTCAACACTGTTCATGCATACTATGCCTTTTGTCTTTCTTTGTAAATACATTACTACTTAGTTACTGCTAATACTGGCACATACTGTCAGCACTCTACATGCTTACTGTCCTTCTGTCTGTCTGTGTAAATACATTACTTCTTAGTTAGTGCTACTACTGTCACATGCTGTCAGCACTCTACATGCATACTGTGCCTTCTGTCTTTCTTTGTAAATACATTACTTCTTAGTTACTGGTAATACTGTCACATACTGTCAACATTGTACATGCATACTATGCCTTCTGTCTTTCTCTGTAAATCCATTACTTCTTAGTTACTACTAATATTGGCACATACTGTCAGCACTCTACATGCATACTGTGCCTTCTGTCTTTCTTTGTAAATACATTATTTCTTAGTTACTGGTAATACTGCCACATACTGCCAGCACTGTATGTGCATACTGTACCTTCTGTCTTTCTTTGTTAATACATTACTTCTTAGTTACTGGTAATACTGCCACATACTGTCAGGACTGTGCATGCATATTGTGCCGTCTGTCTTTTTTTGTAAATACATTACTTCTTAGTTACTGCTAATACTGGCACATACTGTCAACACTGTACATGCATACTGTGCCTTCTGTCTTTCTTTGTAAATACGTTACTTTTTAGTTACTGGTAATACTGGCACATACAGTCAGCACTCTACATGCATACTATGCCTTCTGTCTTTCTTTGTAAATACATTACTTCTTAGTTACTGGGATTACTGCCACATTCTGCCAGCACTGTACATGCATACTGTGCCTTCTGTCTTTCTTTGTAAATACATTCATTCTTAGTCACTGCTAATACTGACATGTACTGTCAGCACTGTACATGCATACTGTGCCTTCTCTCTTTCTTTGTAAATACATTACTTTTTAGTTACTGGTAATACTGTCACATACTGTCAGCAGTCTAGATGCATACTGTGCCTTCTGTCTTTCTTTGTAAATACATTACTTCTTAGTTACTGGTAATACTGCCACATACTGTCAGCACTGTACATGCATACTGTGCCTTCTGTGTTTCTTTGTAAATATATTACTTCTTAGTTGCTGCTAATACTGGCACATACTGTCAGCACTCTACATGCATACTGTAGTTTCTGTCTTTCTTTGTAAATACATTACTTCTTAATTGCTGCTAATACTGGCACATTATGTCATACTGTACACGCATACTGTGCCTCCTGTCTTTCTTTGTAAATACATTACTTCTTAGTTACTGGTAATACTGGCACATACTGTCAGCAGTCTACATGCATACTGTGCCTTCTGTCTTTCTTTGTGAATACATTACTTCTTAGTTACTGCTAATACTGGCACATACTGCCAGCACTGTACATACATACTGTGCCTTCTGTCTTTCTTTCTAAATACATTACTTCTTAGTTATTGGTAATACTTGGGCACACACTGTCAGTACTCTACATGCATACTATGCCTTCTGTATTTCCTTGTAAATACATTACTTCTTAGTTACTGCTAATACTGGCATATACTGTCAGCACTGTACATGCTTACTGTGTCTTATGTCTTTCTTTGTAAATACATTACTTCTTAGTTACTGGTAACACTGGCACATACTCTCAACACTGTACATGGATACTATGCCTTCTGTCTTTCTTTGTAAATACATTACTTCTTAGTTACTGCTAATACTGGCACATACTGTCAGCACTCTACACACATACTGTGCCTTCTGTCTTTCTTTGTAAATACATTACTTCTTAGCTACTGCTAATAGTTGCACATACTGTCAGCACTCTATATGCATACTGTGCCTTCTGTCTTTCTTTGTAAATACATTACTTCTTAGTTACTGGTATTACTGCCACATACTGTCGGCACTGTACATGCATACTGTACCTTCCGTCTTTTTTTCTAAATACATTGCTTCTTAGTTACTGCTAATACTGGCACCTACTGTCAACACTGTACATGCATACTGTGCCTTCTGTCTTTCTCTGTAAATACATTACTTCTTAGTTACTGGTAACACTGGCACATGCAGTCAGCACTGTACATGTATACTATGCCTTCTGTCTTTCTTTGTAAATACATTACTTCTTAGTTACTGGGAATACTGCCACATGCTGTCAGCACTGTACATGCATACTATGCATTCTGTCTTTCTTTGTAAATATATTACTTTTTAGTTACTGGTAATAGTGGCACATGCTGTCAGCACTGTACATGCATACTGTGCCTTCTGTCTTTCTTGTAAATACATTACTTCTTAGTTACTGGTAATATTGGCACATACTGTCAACACTGTCCATGCATACTATGCCTTTTGTCTTTCTTTGTAAATACATTACTACTTAGTTAGTGCTAATACTGGCACATACTGCCAGCACTCTACATGCTTACTGTGCCTTCTGTCTTTCTGTGTAAATACATTACTTCTTAGTTAGTGCTACTACTGTCACATACTGTCAGCACTCTACATGCATACTGTGCCTTCTCTCTTTCTTTGTAAATACATTACTTCTTAGTTACTGGTAATACTGGCACATACTGTCAACACTGTACACGCATACTATGCCTTCTGTCTTTCTTTGTAAATCCATTACTTCTTAGTTACTACTAATACTGGCACATACTGTCAGCACTCTACATGCATACTGTGCCTTCTGTCTTTCTTTGTAAATACATTATTTCTTAGTTACTGGTAATATTCCCCCATACTGTCAGCACTGTATGTGCATACTGTACCTTCTGTCTTTCTTTGTTAATACATTACTTCTTAGTTACTGGTAATACTGCCACATACTGTCAGCACTGTGCATGCATATTGTGCCGTCTGTCTTTTTTTGTAAATACATTACTTTTTAGTTATACATGCATACTATGCCTTCTGTCTTTCTTTGTAAATACATTACTTCTTAGTTACTGGGAATACTGCCACATTCTGCCAGCACTGTACATGAATACTGTGCCTTCTGTCTTTCTTTGTAAGTGCATTAATTCTTAATCACTGCTAATACTGACACATACTGTCAGCACTGTACATGCATACTGTGCCTTCTGTCTTTCTTTGTAAATACAATACTTCTTAGTTACTGGTAATACTGTCACATACTGTCAGCAGTCTAGATGCATACTGTGCCTTCTGTCTTTCTTTTTAAATACATTAATTCTTAGTTACTGGTAATACTGCCACATACTGTCAGCACTGTACATGCATACTGTGCCTTCTGTGTTTCTTTGTAAATATATTACTTCTTACTTGCTGCTAATACTGGCACTTACTGTCAGCACTGTACATGCATACTGTAGTTTCTGTCTTTCTTTGTAAATACATTACTTCTTAATTGCTGCTAATACTGGCACATTCTGTCAGCACTGTACATGCATACCGTGCCTCCTGTCTTTCTTTATAAATACATTACTTCTTAGTTACTGGTAATACTGGCACATACTGTCAGCACTCTACATGCATACTATGCCTTCTGTCTTTCCTTGTAAATACATTACTTCTTAGTTACTAATAATACTGGCATATACTGTCAGCACTGTACATGCTTACTGTGTCTTCTGTCTTTCTTTGTAAATACATTACTTCTTAGTTACTGGTAATACTGGCACATACTGTCAGCACTCTACACACATACTGTGCCTTCTGTCTTTCTTTGTAAATACATTACTTCCTAGCTACTGCTAATAGTGGCACATACTGTCAGCACTCTATATGCATACTGTGCCTTCTGTCTTTCTTTGTAAATACATTACTTCTTAGTTACTGGTAATACTGCCTCATACTGTCAGCACTGTACATGCATACTGTACCTTCTGTCTTTTTTTCTAAATACATTGCTTCTTAGTTACTGCTAATACTGGCACCTACTGTCAACACTGTACATGCATGCTGTGCCTTCTCTCTTTCTCTGTAAATACATTACTTCTTAGTTACTGGCAATACTGGTGCATGCAGTCAGCACTGTACATGTATACTATGCCTTCTGTCTTTCTTTGTAAATACATTACTTCTTAGTTACTGGGAATACTGCCACATGCTGTCAGCACTGTGCATGCATACTATGCATTCTGTCTTTCTTTTAAATACATTACTTCTTAGTTACTGGTAATACTGGCACATGCTGTCAGCACTGTACATGCATACTGTGACTTCTGTCTTTCTGTGTAAATACATTACTTTTTAGTTACTGCTAATACTGCCACATACTGTCAGCACTGTGCATGCATACTGTGCCTTCTGTCTTTCTTTGTAAATACATTACTTCTTAGTTACTGGTAATACTGGCACATACTCTCAACACTGTACATGCATACTGTTGCGAAGGTCAGAAAAGTGCATTTATGTATTTCAAATTCCTTGCAACACTTATCTAGTATTGAACCAGTCTGAGCAGGAATCTGAGCATGTAATGTTGTCAGAAATACATTTTGAAAAGTTTGTCATTTGTATGTAGTAGTTACTCACTGACACCCCAAACCACGGGTACTGAAAGAAGTTGAAAGCACTGAAGTAGCAATTAATCAAACTCTTAATCCTTTTCTGTATCACAGAACCTCATTTATTTATTCGTCTAACTATTTAGCCATTCATTTATCCCATTTGTTGACCAGGAGCATCCATCTAAACTGCTTCTTTTAAGTGGACACCCACTGAGAACTCTCCAGTAAACAAAAATATATGGGTCTATATTTTGAGTGTTCTAATATCAAACCCTTTTAATCGAAAATTTAAAACATCGAACATACAGAACAGCGAATTTTTTCCTATTGAAAAAATTTTCTGTTCCAAAACACATACACACAATGCAAGCACACCAAACAAACAGCAATCCACACACATACGCCTAAACTCTTACACCTAACCCTACACTAAACTATACATACACCACTAACTATCCACTTACCTTAACCCAAACCCTAACCCTAAGGTCCGTCACTATCACACAGTCACCTCACCCGTGCCCTAACCCTAACTCACCTACCCCGCCCTAACCCTCACGTCTACACAGTCGCACACTTACCTGACCCGTGCCCTAACTCTAACTTACCTACCCCTCCCTACCCCTCACGTCCACACAGTCACACACTTACCTGAACCTGACCCGTAACTTTCCACCACAGCACTGAAAATACCAAAGCAAAAGAAACGGACAACCAAATTCTTTCCCTAGCAACAAAATTTGGTTTTCTGTTTTTTCGATATTTTCAGCATTCGCTGAAAACGGGTTGATATTAGAACACTCGAAATTTTGAAAGTTCGGTCTTCTAATATAGACCCAAAGATATTATGTACAAAGCAGATATATGATGTTCATGCAGTAGTAAAAACAGTTTTGGGAACCAGTTCTTCAGTTATTCGTCAAACGTAATTTAGAAGAATGAAAATAACATCACTTTCTTCCAAAACGTACGGTGAATAACAGAGAAGAAACAGTCATGAATACAATGCTCATCTGTTTTAACAAGTCTACAGAATTTAGTCTGTTTACAACAGTGCATGTAGGTTCTTTCCAAATATCAGTTCAATGAGGACTTATTTCATTCAGTACAGTATGAATATTCCTTAATATTGATTTCACAGAACTTAACCAAATTTGGCCAGTAAGATTAAACACTACTTATAGATGGTAACCTTTCCCTAGTATACCATACACATTAGGAAATTCCTTTAGTTTTTCAGTTTCAGGACAAGACCCCCAATCCCTTTTTTAGGCTTTGGGGATACCTTCCAGACTGAATTTGTCCTTCACTTGTAGCTATCTAGAGACTCCTATTTGGAATCCTGTTTCTGAAACATGTCTCATCTATTTTGACTTCAGGACATGCTGTGGTAGCACTAATTTCCTCTGCAAACACACATACATACTATTGAAACTTTAATTTCTCTTCACCGGTTCAGAACATTTATGCAGTGTAATTGTTAGTTTCCTTTTTCCAGTTCTCTTGCCTTATGATTTATTACACTTTTTTGTTCTACAATTTCAAGATCCTTGCCACAATAATAGGGGGAGGATAAAGAGGATAGATGCCCCAGGTGCAAGATGTTAGGGGCACAAGTGTCAGTTGCTGATGGAGCAGTATTCCTGTACAAACATTGAAACGTAAATGTCGGCAGTGTAATTGTGATCATGGGCGAAGTGTGACGTTCTAACAGTAACAAGAACGAGACTTGGTGGCAGGAGCTTTTCTTTTTCCTCAACTAACTTAAAAAACAAATCTGAGAACAACGCCAAGTGCTACTTAAGTTAGTTATGACAGTGAAAAAGCACCATTGCAACAGAGAATGCCTTGTGGGAAGCCTTCTAACAGACAAAGGAACATAAATTACCTTACGTTTCACTGTAACCCCAAAAACAATTATGACTCAAGGATAGTGATTGTGGCTACTTAGATTTTGATAGATCTTTAAACAGTAGTGATAGTAAGCAATTAATTTTTTAGGAGATTTCTCTGTTAAGCTAACTGTGTTCAGACCCTCCCTACACTTTTGCTTGTTTTTGCTCCCTTCCCAACCCCTCCACCACCCAATCAGCCCACACCTATGGCCAACTTTTTAGAACATTAACGTTACTTCTTACATCTTTCAATTTCTAGCCTATTTTTTCATCTTAACTGCCAGCACCACTCCATATGCCCTATTCCTTACCTGTCATACTTTTGTAACCACCTACTTTTACCTGACATTTCTTATCCTTCTGTTTTGTCCATTAGCACTGCCTCGCCTGCTCTCACCGTTTAGCGTATGTCCTGTGTATAGACACTTCTGCTTGTTTAAATAAACAAGTTGTTCATTTCGATATTTATGCGTTGTAAATTTCATTTTTATTTATCCATTGTTGACTGGGTTAGTCCCACTAGGCTAGTAGCCTATTTTCAGGGAAGACCTTTTTGTTGTGATTGTAAATGTCCATTCTTTTATTATCCTGTGAAAATGCTGTGTACATGTCAGCTCTGTCAATTTATTACGTTTATACCTGGGCTGAGTCAGAAATAGTTCCGTAGAGGATCAGTGCTCAATCCCCAGGTAAGAAATATAAAAAAATAAATAAACGACTTCATTATCAGCAAGACTATAGTAATGTTAAAAGGAGTAAGAAACTGACAAATGGTGTATTTTAAAGCGATCTGCCGATGTTTTGAAACTTACCTTTGCATTACAGCACACAGTGCAGAAATGCCTGACCAGCACTTCCCCCAGCAGGAAATGTTTTGGTCATCATGTTCATGTTTAAAATTAATTGTAAACATTGGATTTTCCTTGTGCTGAGTTCACTGACGAAAAAGAAGGAAGTTTAACCTGTGGTGCATTCATATACTTTAATGGGCGGACCACTTCACATGTGCGTAGGTGCCCATTGAGGTCTATGGACATAGCTGATATTACCATATGATAACGTCAAAGCTGGAAAAGCCACATTTTTTTAGGCTGTGGTTTATTAAAAACAGCCCGGAAAACAATGGAAAAGCAAGCTGGAAAATACAGCATCGCTTGACTTATCGAATGCTACAATGTATATAGAAACATCAGCGAATCAGGTAAACAACTACTTGAGCAAAATGTATGAAAAGATCCTTTTATAGATGAATGATGATAACTCTAGTAAATCATTACTGTCTCAAGAGCTGCTGAGTAAAATGTAAATAAAATGGCTGAATAATTTCTGAGTTATAAAATGTCTAGTGCTGAGCAATACAGAGACTTGAAAAAAGTAACTTGTTTCAGCTGTTGAACCTAGCAGAACTAGGCTGATCTATTCTTTGAAGATCTTCAACCAAGTCAGATTGTTCACTCTCTGCTCTATAAATTTGTCTGTTTCTCTCACCTTCTCCATCATCCAGTGCCGTCCTGTGTGGGTGCCACAATCACACCAGGGATAATAGTCACCTGGAGAATTTGTGCTGATGTTAGACGGAGCATCAGCCGAACCTGTAACAACTGCACCTGTTTCATGCTGCATGTTAAAGCTGAGTTCCAAGAGGAAACTGCAGTAATTCTCTGTTCTAAGTGAATGACATCTGATACACAGTAACAAGTTCTGTGAAAAGTTTTTTTTGGTTCATTTTTTAATCCTGCATTTATTTGAACATCCACCCTCTGTGTGACCTTTTACCAATTAGCTCCCCTGGGAGGCAAGAGCCCTACTTGTCATCCATGCCTTTTAAGGACAACATCTGAGTAATAGCGAGTTCTGCCATTGTCAGGCAAAGCCGGGAATTTTCACTTTGTTAAGCCCTAACCCTGTCTTGTGTGTCCAGTAACCTGCTCCAGGATTCATTGTTCAGTGGGCATCAGCAATGATGGGTCATTCACTACCACAACTGATATAACCCCCCCCCCAAGGCACCCCTGCCCCCACAAAACCATTTCTCCTGTGTGGCCTTGAGTCTCCACAAGAGATTCTACCATGGGACTGTGCGTCCTAAACATGTACCCACAACAACCTCCCCTGAAGAGTGGTCAGCCATCTGAGCTGTATCTGCCTTCCCTTCCCGTATGCCAGCTTCATCAGGTGCCCAAACCTCTATAACTGAGGTAATCTTGAATGTAGTAAGGGCTTTTATCCTCTTATGCAAAGGAAGTGGAAAATCCCATGAAAAAGTATAAAGAATCTAATAGTGATGGACATTTCAGAGTATTCACTTAACTGGCAGAGATTAGTGCAAACACTTTTGATCAACAGCAACAGGAATCTGGTTTTCCTGAAATTACATTCAGCTCTGGAAGTCAATTCATTGTCAGCCATCTTAGTCAGTACCTTTACAGGTAAAAGCTGAGCGTCAGTACTGTTACAGGTAACAACTGAGCAGCAGATCTGTAAGGAGGTCACAGCAATGACCTGCAGCAGATCTGTAAGGAGGTCACAGCGATGTCCTGCAGCAGATCTGTAAGGAGGTCACAGTGATGTCCTGCAGCAGATCTGTAAGGAGGTCACAGTGATATCATTGTTATTCCCTTTGGCCACTGGTAAAAGACATACAGTCATGCCAATACAGAATGCATGTATAAGGAAACCATCTACAACACCTTTTTCCCCATTTTTACACATGAGATCAGAGTGCCACTTTAACTGTGACAGTCATCTGGAGCCAAGGTTTACATCACTGACTGGCTAGCCCTTCCGTAGCTGTTCTTCCATACCAAACATACACATGCACACTCACAACTATGGCCAATTTAGAGTGTCCACTCCACCTACTACATGTCTTTGGAATGTGAGAGGTAATTGGAGAACCCAGAGAAAACCCATGCAAACACAGGGAGGATATTTTTATTGCATTCTGATTACCTCTTCCCACATACAGGTCAGTAGGTGGCTCCATCACCCCCATCAAGAGGAGTACCAGGTAGTGTAAAAAAAATAGGTTTACTTCCGTGGTTAAAATGTCTGTCCATCAGCTGCTCAAATAATCTCAGCTGATTCCTTCACATCTGAACAGTAATCAAACCTCAATCCCCAGTTCTAAAGATGGAAGCTGTCATTGTCTTCAGCCCAGTCTAAGGAAATGCTGTATTTTATTATGGGGTCATAGGTTTAACTAGACTAATGACCACTAAGAACCTTACATGCCTAACTGTACACCCCAGAATTGGGCGTTTATATGGGGGTAGGAGCTTGACAGTAGTGAGGTAACTAAGATTTGTATGTGTGGTATATTCATTGGGATAATACTTTTCTTACTAACATCTGCTGTCCATAAGGGATATGGGGGTCAGACCTGGGGTAAATTTATGATTTCCCATCCAGTTGTCAATGTTTTGTGTGAATAGCACCATGGATAAACTCTGTTTTACATGGATGGAGAGCCTTTTCCATAGTGCAGGGATCCTTTGGGACACATCCAGCACATTTTATTTATGTCAGAAGTGAAGTTCAGATCATTGGATGTAGTGTTTCTGATGCAGTTTGTTTTGCACATGTGCAACAGATCCATCAGGGCTGGGTCTGACAAAGCCCTGTAAGCCAGGCAAATATCCCCTGTCAGTAGTCTGTAGGAGACTGAATACAGAAATGGTACTTTTATGCAGTGAATGTAGGAGAGGGTATTCATTACCTGAATTCTCCTGGTGAGAAAACTTCGTGGGCATTCCAACTGCTGCAAGTTCCTGGTTAGATACATGCCAAAGGGGCATTGTATTCAGTGATGGGTTTGATAAGGGCTGAGTGGAGTCATACTATAAATTCCTTGGACCTTAATGCCATACCGTTGCCTATAATTTGGGCAACATAGAATGAGTTTTTTAATATCTTAGCAACACGTTAGTCAAAGGCCAGATTGCTGTCTACATATGTTCCCAGATCCCTTTCTACTGGGTTGAGTCTTAAAGGTGTTTTATCAATGGAATAATTAAGTTGTGTTGACAAGTTGCCCAAATGGCATTATAATGCATTTTTTGTATTGAGTTTTAGGTCATGGCTTTGGCACCAGTCATTTGTCTTACAGGCATCTGCAAATTTAGTGAGCCAGAGGACGTGAGCATTAGACCTGACTTCTGAAAAATGGATGCCAAACAGGAGCAGGCTTAGCACAGAGCCCTGGGGTACTGGTCTCTTGGTGGAGGTGGTCTCACCAATCCTGACTTTTCAGGTCCTGTCTATGAACCAGCCAGCAATCCAGTGAGTTTTGTAGAGATTTATGCCTAGCTCAGACAGCTTGTGAACAATGCCTGAGCTGGTATTTTATAAAATACCTTGGATGGTCACTTTATGTAGTAGGCACTGTTTTACCCTCATCTGTGCCCTGTTTTACCCTCATCTATGCACTGTTTTACCCTCGTAGCTCAGACAGCTTGTGAACAATGCCTGAGCTGGTATTTTATAAAACACCTTGGATGGTCACTTTATGTAGTAGGCACTGTTTTACCCTCATCTGTGCCCTGTTTTACCCTCATCTGTGCACTGTTTTACCCTCGTCCATTGCCTTGATGACCCTTCTCACACAAGACTACCATTCTCAGTAGGCATGATCTTCCCTTAACAAAGCCCAGCTGGGATCAGTGCAATGTCTGTAGGTTACCAATGCCCTTTGTTATCTTTTCCATGATAATTCATTCCATGGCTTTGCATATTAGGCTTGTTAGACTGATGGGTTTGTAGTAACCTGAGTCAGTTGATGGTCCGCCCTTGTACAGGGGGATGACTGTTGTGGTCCTCCATTCACTTGGAACATAGCCTGTTTCAAGGCTGTAGGTGAAGAGTGAGTCAAGGGGTCCTAGTAGCTTAAGTTGTAGACTGTTCAGGAGGCAACCAGGGATGTTGCTGGAAACTGTTGAGGCAGTTTTCTTGGCTTTAGTGAGTATCACAAGCATCTGGTCCCTGCTAATAGTTGGGGGATGTATGTTGGAGGAAATTTAACCTGGTGGAGTGTGGGGGGGGGGGGGGTGAAGTTTGAGCTGAATTTATCAGCCAGCAGATTTGCTATGTCACCTGATCAGTGAAGGTGGTACCATTCACCACTAGTTCAGCACACAGTTTTGTGTTACCTTTAAGGTTCCAGACGTAGCTGAAGAAGGACCTGTGATTATCCGTAGCCTGTGAGGATATCCTTACCTTGTCTTTGGCCTTGTTGGACTTAGTTAGACCTCTTATTTTCTTATTTAGTTGTATAAGAAAATACTTGTATTTAAGGGAGGTTTTTCTTCCTGATTTTGTCCACGAGTTTCCTTCTTTATTATATAACCTGTTTAGGAGAGGATTCCATCAGTGTGATTTGTTTTGTTTACTTCTTGTAGGTATGGCACCCTTTTATGCAGTCATTCACATGTTGGAAAAGGGACTATGGTAAATAATTCTGCATAGGTAACTGTAATCTCAGAATTAGGGAAGCCTTGAATTTTGACAAACTGTCACTTAATAGGATCTAATTTGCCTTAGAACAGTTCCGAACTCTTACTGGTTTAGCTAGGTTTTCCAGGTTGATTTTATTCCAAAGGAGACAGTTTGTGATTGGATCTCACTAGTGAGGACATTACTGTGGGGGTGCAACACTCTCCCATGCTGGTGAGTACCAGATCCAGTATGTTTGATCCTGTGGTTGGAGTGTGCATTATCTGTTTCTAGGTGTTTGTATTAATAAAGTCTGGGAAGCATTGTGCCTGTGAGTTTGAGGCAGTGTACATTTTCCAGTCTATAGAGGGGTAGTGAAGGTCTCCCATGAATATGGTGTTTGGTTGGATAGTGAGTGCCTGTAGTAGGTTTAGGTAAGAGTCGTGAGATTCTAGGGGAATAGATGGTGGCCTGTAACTAGCCATGATATGGTGAGTGACCTTATCTGTGGTGACTTGCACATGGATGAGCTCCATGGTATCCTCCTGCTTAACCACCCTGGAGCTATGGTTGCTGCTAACATAGATTATGATACCTCCACCTTTGTCCAGGCTGTGCTGTTGCTGGTCTAACTGTGTAGAAGGCAGTGTAGCCTTGCACTGCCAGAGTACTTTCTACAGCTTTAAAGTGAGTCTCGGTTACAAAACAGATATCTTTATTCTCCAGGGTGAGGAAGACTTGCAAGGTGTGGAGTTTTTGGTTTGGCCTTCAAGCATTGAGCAGTAACACCTTAAGGTTGTTTGCAGATTTTTTTCACATTATGTTGGTAGTTTTGTCTTTTAGGCATTGTCTAAAAAAAGGTTGTAATTGATAAAGTTTTAGCCAATATCTAAAAGCCTAGGGAGACAGACCCACCCATTCTTGGCAAAGCACCATGGTCTGTTGACCGTGTCCTTCCATGCTGACAGATATTGGATCCCCCTCTAGTGGTCTGTTGACCGTGTCCTTCCATGCTGACAGATATTGGATCCCCCTCTAGTGGTCTGTTGACCGTGTCCTTCCATGCTGACAGATATTGGATCCCCCTCTAGTGGTCTGTTGACCGTGTCCTTCCATGCTGACAGATATTGGATCCCCCTCTAGTGGTCTGTTGACCGTGTCCTTCCATGCTGACAGATATTGGATCCCCCTCTAGTGGTCTGTTGACCGTGTCCTTCCATGCTGACAGATATTGGATCCCCCTCTAGTGGTCTGTTGACCGTGCCCTTCCATGCTGACAGATATTGGATCCCCCTCTAGTGGTCTGTTGACCGTGTCCTTCCATGCTGACAGATATTGGATCCCCCTCTAGTGGTCTGTTGACCGTGTCCTTCCATGCTGACAGATATTGGATCCCCCTCTAGTGGTCTGTTGACCGTGTCCTTCCATGCTGACAGATATTGGATCCCCCTCTAGTGGTCTGTTGACCGTGTCCTTCCATGCTGACAGATATTGGATCCCCCTCTAGTGGTCTGTTGACCGTGTCCTTCCATGCTGACAGATATTGGATCCCCTCTAGTGGTCTGTTGCCCGTGTCCTGCCAAGCTGACAGCTGTTGCATCCCCTCTAGTGGTCTGTTGACCATGCCCTTCCATGCTGACAGATATTGGATCCCCCTCTAGTGGTCTGTTGACCGTGTCCTTCCATGCTGACAGATATTGGATCCCCCTCTAGTGGTCTGTTGACCGTGTCCTTCCATGCTGACAGATATTGGATCCCCCTCTAGTGGTCTGTTGACCGTGTCCTTCCATGCTGACAGATATTGGATCCCCCTCTAGTGGTCTGTTGACCGTGTCCTTCCATGCTGACAGATATTGGATCCCCCTCTAGTGGTCTGTTGACCGTGTCCTTCCATGCTGACAGATATTGGATCCCCCTCTAGCCAATAAATCAGGACACTATGAGCTCCCTGTAGTGATTGCCAACTCAGGGAGACCAGGTAAACATGTTCTTCAAAATGGATGATCCTGGAATTTTATAATGTAAATGCACAGCAAAAACAGCTTTCAAGTGCAGATTAGACAACAAACAACCAGCCAAGTAACTTCCTGGCTAATTTACCCTTTTGCAATGCAATTTGGAAGCAAACAGAACTAGAAAAAGCCAACAAATGGAGAATTAACTATTTTTGCAACAAAGTTAAATAAATGCTTTAAAAATGTTCAAAAGCAGTAGTGATCAAAGTATAAAGCAAGAACAAGTGCAGTAAATCAAGAAAATTATCTTATCATGGCTTGGATGGTCCTGGATGTAGTTAAAACACTTTTATTATTGTTATTATTATTATTATTGTTATTACTGTTATTGCTATTGTTATTATTATTATTATTGTTTTGTTATTGTTATTATTATTATTATTGTTATTATTATTATTGTTATTATTATTATTGTTATTATTATTGTTATTACTGTTATTGCTATTGTTATTATTATTATTATTATTGTTTTGTTATTGTTATTATTATTATTATTATTGTTATTGTTATTACTGTTATTGCTATTGTTATTATTATTATTATTGTTTTGTTATTATTATTATTATTATTGTTATTATTATTATTATTATTATTATTATTATTACTATTTCCCATGCTAGTTATAAATGGCATTGCACAGTGAGGCATCCCTTTATTTAACTCCAGTGACAGGTATGTTTTTTTCGGTTCCCTATTACGCAATCGAAAACACTGTTCTTCAAACGCGTAATAGTCAAACCAAAAACATCGGAAACACTAAACCGCGAACAGCCACATGTGAGAATTTTTTTCTTAGGGAACAAATTCAGTTGGCCTTTCTCGCGGTTTGCCCTGTTCCCCAACGTTGAGCGATCTCGGAGTTGGTATATTTAGTTAGGGGGGGTGTGATTGGTGAAGCCCCCCACTTCATTAGAATTGGGAAGTGTGTTTCGTTTGTTTACGGCCTCGCAAATTTTTTCCCTAGGAAAAAATTTGCGGACGTGGCCATTCGCAGTTATGTGTTTTCTATGTTTTTGGTTCGACTATTATGTGTTTGAAGAACAGTGGCTTCGATCGTGTAATATAGACCCGTTTTTGTCATATCAATGACAACTGTGTGAGCTATATTTAGATCTAAAGGAGGGATTAGAACCAGATCAGTTAGAATACATTTTATCCTGTCACTGCTTTTTCCTCACAAATGTAGCATGCTGCAATCTTACAAAGGTTGGCACAGCTCCAAACATGCACTGAGTGCTGTGGCATTCTCAGTATTAAAAGTGAAGTCTGCACCATTTCTGCATGCACACAACTCTCCCAAAAGGGGTCAGCAGGCATCTTTAGCTAAATCCCACCCTCCCACCACTTCTTGCTGTCTACAGTTTGGATTCACTGTAGGACACTGCTGCCACTGGCACAGAGAGAGAGAGAGAGCATGCATTTTGGCACACGAAATCCAGCAGCGTCTGTTTTCGTTTCTTAAAAAGACAAAATATTATCTCAGTAACATGTCTGGGTAGTAAAAACCAGGGTTTTAATGGCAGTGAGCTTCAAGAGAAGTTTACTTTCTTATTCTAAAATATAAATCTGAATGACAAAGGCAGACAGCTATGTGTGCTGTGGAGTATGGAACATAAGCTCTGCATATAGTGGTACCAGTTCTGATAGGATTGACAGAGCTCATGGTTCCATTTATACATTTCGCTAACTGTGTATTGCAATCCACTTTAGAAGCAATGTTAGGATGGGAAATGTCTGCAGACATAACTGCACATTCCATTTCATTTTACAAGCAATGGTAGATGTGTAGTCAAATAAATGCAGGAATAACGTGTCAGACATGTTTCACAGCAGATGTGACAAAGCGGGCAGGATATGTGCATAAAGCAGTTTTACAGGAGGAGAACTGTCAGACAGCACAGTGCCCTCTACTCTTTGAACTACATGCCATATTCCATTTATTTGCAAATACTCACCCACCCATGAAGCACCAGTAAGGAAGACTGGACCTTAGATTTAATGTTTTAATGTCTCATGTGAAGCACAATATACCCCAGCAGGATATCACCCCTCAAAGCTGCATTCAAATCACAGCAATTTTGTGTACAATTGCAGTCTTACGTGGGAATAGAACCCATAACTCTCTAGTTCTGAGTCAAGTGAATTACCAGCTCAAGTATACATGGACCCTACTTCTTTTCATTAGAGAAGAGGTGCGAAGATGCAGCCAGCCAGGTGCCAACTAGGACATTATATGCACTTTTTAAAAACATTTTTTGCTCAGTGAGATGTGTTGGAATTTTAATTTAAAAATCTTACATATTTATGTACACTTTTTTAATTCAGATTACATTTGCCACCAGTAGGTGTCTGCAGCAACCAGAGTACAGAAACATAGACAAGCATACACCATGTACAGCACAAAACAATTTATTTATTTTGTTTGTTGAGGTGTACTAGAATTTAACTTTTAAAAAGCTAGCATATTTACTGCACTTTGATTTTACGAGTTATGTTTTTTTTTTTTAGAATGAATTGTTACTATTTTTTTTTTTTGCTCAAGTCATTTCTATTTTTCCGTAGTATGCTGTCCAGAAACATAGGACGCTATATCTGTGCACTTGCTGTCTGGGGGCTGTTCTCTAAAAGATACTGGATATACCCCTGTCAGGGTGAGCATAGAAACATCATATGTGGCAGGAAGCAGCGACTTTTTGTATGGCACCACAGTAAAATGGTTTATTGTCATTCCGTAATTATTATTACTTAATGTAATATCTCTGATAGAATAAAGAATAGAGCTCCAGTGGTTGTTCCTTAATGCCAGAGACAATCTTTCAATGTTCCACAGCAGGGCATCAGATTTCACGGATCCGTAAAAATTAAAACTTGAATGTTTTACAGTACATAATACATCCTTTACAAACATAGTTAACCATCACAGAAACAATTCTCAATTTGTATCAGCTACATTCTTTGACCTGTTAAAGACCTTTGACATGGTCAACCACAGGAAACTCATCAGTGTCCTTTCCTCCCTTAACCTCAGCTACCCTGCTATTAACTGGTTTCAAAGCTACTTAGCAGGCCATCAGCAAGCTGTCCATTGGCATCAATCCCTCTCACACCTCCTCCCAGTCACCATGGGGGTCCCACAAGGCTCCATCCTTGGACCTCTCCTATTCTCTCTCTTTACCAATCAGCTTCACTCCTCTGCTCCTCATGCCATGTGATTCAGTACACTGATAACTGTACTTTAATCTGCCAATCAGCTTCACTCCTCTGCTCCTCATGCCATGTGATTCAATACGCTGATGACTGTACCTTAATCTGCCAATCAGCTTCACTTCTCTGTTCCTCATGCCATGTGATTCAATACGCTGATGACTGTACTTTAATCTGCCAATCAGCTTCACGTCTCTGCTTCTCATGCCATGTGATTCAGTACACTGATGACTGCACTTTAATCTGCCAATCAGCTTCACTTCTCTGTTCCTCATGCCATGTGATTCAGTACACTGATGACTGCACTTTAACCTGCCAATCAGCTTCACTCCTCTGCTCCTCATGCCATGTGATTCAATGCACTGATGACTGCACTTTAATCTGCCAATCAGCTTCACGTCTCTGCTCCTCATGCCATGTGATTCAATACGCTGATGACTGTACTTTAATCTGCCAATCAGCTTCACTCCTCTGCTCCTCATGCCATGTGATTCAATACACTGATGACTGCACTTTAATCTGCCAATCAGCTTCACGTCTCTGCTCCTCATGCCATGTGATTCAATACGCTGATGACTGTACTTTAATCTGCCAATCAGCTTCACTCCTCTGCTCCTCATGCCATGTGATTCAATGCACTGATGACTGTACTTTAATCTGCCAATCAGCTTCACTCCTCTGCTCCTCATGCCATGTGATTCAATACGCTGATGACTGTACTTTAATCTGCTGTGCCCCTTCCCTTAATGACCTTCAGACCATCACCCAAGACTCTTTCTTGTCCATAGACACCTGGTTAACCAGCTGCCATCTTATACTAAATCCCAATAAAACAAAACTTCTGCTCTTCTGCCCCTATAGGAATACCTGTCAGTCTGTAAACTTCCACATCTTCTCCAACAACAATACTGTGATCATTCCAACTGCCCAAACCAAAATGCTAGGGGTTATAAATAACATGAAATGTGATCTCCATATAGACCAAACCATCAAAAAAGTTCACAAGAAACCTGGCCTCCTATATAGAAATAAAAAATTTCTAACGATACACACAAAGTCACAATTGCCAGGACACACCTTCTATCAACACTCTTATATGCATCCCCTGTCCTAACCAACTTCCGCAAAACAGACCTTGCCAAACATGAAGCTTGTTACAACAAAATCTCCAAATTTGCCACCAACGCATCTTACAAGTCACATCATTGCTTATGTCCCAAACAGCTCAATTGGCTGGAACTCCCCCAACTCCTACACTTTAATCAACTAACCCTAGCTCATAAAATTACCCATCACCCTGAAAACACCCCAGCCCTCAAAGATCTCATTCAACCCTACTCTGCTTCCAGATCCCTACACTCTAACAATAAACTTCTTCTTCAAGTCACTAAAGCAAAAAACTCAGCAGGTGAATCCCTTTTCTCCAACTACACCTCGAAGTTTTGGAACAGCCCATCAAACTCACTAGTGACCAGCCCCTCAACAGTACAATTTAAAAAGCTCCTAAAATCCCACCTTGCAAAGCCCTGGCTCTGTTCCTGCAGCTCCCTGGGACAGAACACTCCCCTGCCCCACTTTGCTTATTACCCTTCCACCTAATCCCCTCTTGCCTATTTGCATAGGACTACTTTGTTAAGCATTGGTGCAGACTGCATTAAACTCCTTCTAAATTGTTATGATTATCACTACATCTGCTGAGCTAGACATCTATGCACACTTAGCTATTGTGTCTGTTCTTCTTTCAGTAACTTAAAATGTAACCATAAATACTCTGACTGTATTATACTTAACAATGTTGTTATGTTGTTACCTACTGCTTGTATTGCTATGTTGTAACGATAAATACTCTGACTGTATTATACTAACAATGTTGTTATGTTATGTTACCTACTACTTGTATTGCAATGTTGTAACCATAAATACTCTGACTGTATTATACTTACAATGTTGTTATGTTATGTTACCTACTGCTTGTATTGCTATGTTGTAACCATAAATAATCTGACTGTATTATACTTACAATGTTGTTATGTTATGTTACCTACTGCTTGTATTGCTATGTTGTAAGTATAAATACTCTGACTGTATTATACTTACAATGTTGTTATGGTATGTTACCTACTGCTTATATTGCAATGTTGTAACCATAAATAGTCTGACTGTATTATACTTACAATGTTGTTATGTTATGTTACCTACTGCTTGTATTGTTATGTTGTAACCATAAATACTCTGACTGTATTATACTTACAATGTTGTTATATGTTACCTACTGCTTCTATTGCTATGTTGTAACCATAAATACTCTGACTGTATTATACTTACAATGTTATGTTACCTACTGCTTGTATTGCAATGTTGTAACCACAAATACTCTGACTGTATTGTACTTACAATGTTGTTTTGTTATGTTACCTACTGCTTGTATTGCTATGTTGTAGCCATAAATACTCTGAGTGTATTATACTTACAATGTTGTTATGTTGTCACCTACTGCTTGTATTGCTATGTTGCAACCATAAATACTCTGACTGTATTATACTTACAATGTTATGTATTACCTACTGCTTGTATTGCTATGTTGTAACCATAAATACTCTGACTGTATTATACTTACAATGTTGTTATGTTATGTTATGTTACCTACTGCTTGTATTGCAATGTTGTAACCATAAATGCTGTGTCTGTATTATACTTACAATGTTGTTATGGTATGTTACCTACTGCTTGTATTGCTATGTTGTAACCATAAATACTCTGACTGTATTATACTTACAATGTTTTTATGTTATGTTATGTTGCCTACTGCTTGTATTGCTATGTTGTAACCATAAATACTCTGACTGTATTATGCTTACAATGTTGTTATGTTATGTTACCTACTGCTTGTATTGCTATGTTGTAACCATAAATACTCTGACTGTATTATACTTGCAATGTTGTTATATTATGTTACTTACTGCTTGTATTGCTATGTTGTAACCATAAATACTCTGACTGTATTACACGTACAGTGTTGTTATGTTATGTTACCTACTGCTTGTATTGCTATGTTGTAACCATAAATACTCTGACTGTATTGTACTTACAATGTTGTTGTGTTACGTTACCTACTGCTTGTATTGCTATGTTGTAACCATAAATACTCTAACTGTATTATACTTACAATGTTGTTATGTTACGTTACCTACTGCTTGTATTGCTATGTTGTAACTATAAATACTCTGACTGCATTACACTTACAATGTTATGTTATGTTACCTACTGCTTGTATTGGTATGTTGTAACCATAAATACTCTGACTGTATTGTACTTACAATGTTGTTGTGTTACGTTACCTACTGCTTATATTGCTATGTTGTAACCATAAATACTCTGACTGTATTATACTTACAATGTTGTTATATTATGTTACCTACTGCTTGTATTGCTATGTTGTAACCATAAATACTCTGACTGTATTATACTTACAATGTTGTTATGTTATGTTACCTACTGCTTGTATTGCTATGTTGTAACCATAAATACTCTGACTGTATTATACTTACAATGTTCTTATGGTATGTTACCTACTGCTTGTATTGCAATGTTGTAACCATAAATACTCTGACTGTATTATACTTACAATGTCGTTATGGTATGTTACCTACTGCTTGTATTGCTATGTTGTACTTTAGTACCACTTTTGCTGCTGTGTTACTTTTCATCTTGGTGCTTTTTTCTCTGGGCCTTCACTGAAAAAGGACATTCTGTCCAGCTGGACTTTCCTGGTAAAGAAATGCGAAATAATAATGTAAAATAAATAAATAATACTGTCTGTTAGTGTTGTCATTCATTTTTTCATTGCAGCTAAATCGTTTTTTTCCTTTTGGTTTTTCCCATTAGGAGTTGCCACAGAGGAACAACGGTACACTTTTTAATTAACAACACAGCGGCTCTCACTTATCACTTGTCACATCCTAATCACCATAACATGAAAATTATTAGTACATCACCTGTGTACTATGCAGCTACGAGGCAACAGGCACAAGATTGTGCCAGTTAACCACACTACTGAAGTAAAGTGCAGTTACTACGCAACAGGCACAAAAATGTGCCAGTTAACCACACTACTGAAGTAAGGTGCAGTTACTAGGCAACAGGCACAAAAATGTGCCAGTTAACCACACTACTGAGGTAAAGTGCAGTTACTAGGCAACAGGCACAAAAAAATTGGTCAAGCAGAGTGCCTCTTTGGACCTCTTCAAGAGGAACCTTGACGATTGGATGGGAGAAAGGAAATTCACCCCAGGGATCACGTCAGTCGCCCTGCTAGACAGGGGTCCAGGAAAGTAAATAATGTGGGAAGAAATAGCCAGGGAATTGTTATGGCTAGGCTTGTATAGGCCCTAGGGCTGATAGCCTAGTACCAACCAACCTATGAACCTATTACTGAAGTAAAGTGCAGTTAGTAGGCAACAGGCACAAAAATGTGTCAGTTTACAACACTGCTGAAGTAAAGTGCAGTTACTAGGCAACAGGCACAAGTTAACCACACTACTGAAGTAAAGTGCAGTTACTAGGCAACAGGCACAAAAATGTGTCAGTTTACAACACTACTGAAGTAAAGTGCAGACAAACAGTGGTTCCCTTCCATGATATCCATGAATCTCAGGGCTTCCTAATGGCTCACTTTGGTGACAGGTCAGAGCAGGTGTTACCATCCCTTATCGTTTCATGGTCACGTGTGGCCTAAATAATATAGATCAGTGTGTTTGTCCTGCTCCTGTCACTTAGCAGTCTATTGTCATACCTGTGCCTGCCATGCTGTGATATCCATTCTCAGGGGTCCTGCTAAGCCATGACAATCTTTGCTGCTCCCTCCAGCATGCCAACTGTGCACATGCATTTTTTAAACTGGCCCAGCAGGACAAACAAAGCTAATCACAAACCAACTGCTAGTTTCATTATCAGACTCACCAGGTAGACGGATAGCTAGCACTGTAGTGTAGCATAAAGGTGTCGCTGCCCTCCTGAGTATGCCATTCTTCGGATGTGACATTAAACCAAGGTCCCATCTGCTTGAGTTGGAGGTAGCTCTGGTAGATGTAAAAGATCCCACTGCACCTATCAACAAGAGTAGGAGTCCTTTATTTATAAAAACATTACAATACACTTATAGACATATTTACAATATATACATTATTTACAGCCTTATTAATAAACAATAAAAAGACAAAGACAATGTTCTCAGTTATGATTTCCCCATTCAGTTTTCCATAACCAAAGTATTATCTTTTTTTTTTTTTAACATCATCTCTAAATTCCATTTTTCGTTAAACAAAATTTCCTTTAACTCTTTGATTCAAATTAACCTTTTATTTATTTAACATTTCTTTACTGGGAAAGTCTGACTGGGACATTTTCAGTGGAAGCCCAAGGGGGAAAACCCTGCACTCACATGTCTTTGTAATGTGGGAGGAAACCGGAGCACCCGGAGGAAACCCACACAAATGCAGGGATAACATGCAGACTCCACACACAAGGCACCCCAGCCGAGAATCGAACCGGAGAGCCTCTTGCTGTACGGTGACAATGCTAACTGCTGCACCACTGTGCCTCCCATGTTACACAAAATATTTTTATCAATTTTTGTTACATATTTTTCACATTTTCATTTATAATAACCATACTCATTCATATCCATATTTAATTCACTTATATTTTTAATTCCTTCTAAATATTTCATACCAACTACTTTCTTCCATAAGGTTTTGTTTTGTCTACATCGTAAGAAAACATGTTCACTAGTCTCAAATTCTTTACAATAGAGACATTTTGTCTTTTTTTTATCTTATATGGCATATTTGCTTTTCCTGGAATTTTTGTTAACTAAGTCTCCATAAAAATCTTGACGTCCAACCATTCCATCTTCCCATTGTAGCTTGCACTGCTGCAGTTTTAACTCTTGGTAATTATTTTCATGGAAATACACAAAAATATCTGTTCATAACATTATTATACCTTTTTTTTCTATCATCTTCTATTTCATCAATTTTTATTTCCCATGAGAACATTTTCTCTTGGTTCATAGGTTCATAGGTAAGGCCTATATAAGCCTAGCCAAAAATGTACCTGGGCTTTCGCCACCCAAGAAAATTATTTTCCTGTGCCCCTGTCAAGCAGAGCCACAGAAGTAATCCCTGGGGTGAATTTCCTATTTCCCATCCAATCATCAAGATTTTTCTTGAAGAGTGCTAATGAGGAGCTCTGTTTGACATAGATAGGTAGTCTGTTCCAGAGTATGGGAAGTCTCTGGGACAGGAATCTATCCCTCCAGCATATTCTGTTTATTGTGGTGACAAGGTTTAGGTCCCTAGAGCGTGTAGCTCGGAAGGATTGGTATTTCTTTAAGTGGAGCATGTCCAACAGCTCTGGGTTTGACATAGCTTTGTATGTTAGGCAGAGATCGCCTCTGAGTAGGCGATATGCGACGGAGTAAAGCCGGAGTTTTTTTTAAACGGTCTGCATAGGGCATCTGTTTGAGGCCAGTAATCCTCTTTGTGAGGTATTTCTGTGGCCTTTCCAGTTGTTGTAGATGTCTTGTGAGGTACATACCAAAAGGGGCGTTGTACTCTATAATGGGTGTAATGAGTGATGAGTAGAGGGGAACAATGACCTCTTTTTTTCTGGATGAGAAACCTTTTGTGATGAGGTGAGCCACGTAGAAGGATTTCCTAACCACTGTGGCAATGTTATGTCCACCTGTGTCCCAAGGTTTCTTATCACAGCTATGTGGTAGTTTATGGGTACAGAGTTTTTACCAAAGGGGATGACAATACACTTTTTAGCATTGAGCTTCAGGTCATGGCTTTGACACCAGGTGTCTGTCTCAGTGAGGCCCTTTTGTAGTATGTCCACATTGTTAGGAGTTTCGATTATGGCTCCTAGTTTGCAGTCATCTGCAGACTTTGTTAGCCACAGACCTTCTGCGTTAGCCTGTACTTCGGAGAAGTAGATACCAAACAGGAGAGGACCCAGGACTGAACCCTGTGGTACTCCACTTGTCACTGGTCTGAAGTCGGATTTGGAGTCCTCTACATTCACAGTGTGGGTTCTGTCCATGAGCCATTTGGCAACCCATCTTGTAATATAGGGATTTATACCTAGTTTAGTGAGCTTATCTATAATTCCAGAGTGGTGGATGGTGTCAAAAGCCTTGGCGAGATCTAGATAAGCTGTGCGAACCACTTTACCCTCATCTATGGCTTTGGTGACTGCTTCAAAGAAGTCAGTCAGGTTTAGGAGACATGATCTGCCTTTTACAAATCTGAACTGGGTAGGGTCCAGAGTTTGAAGATTACCAATGTCTTTGTTTGTGAGTTCCATGATGATACGTTCCATGACCTTGCAGACCAGGCTCGTCAGGCTAATGGGGTGGTATTTCCTGGGGTCTGTTGTGGCTGCCCCTTTGTGGAGTGGGATAACCGTCACGGTGCGCCATTCATTGGGCAGAATGCATGAGGTGAGGCTATGATTGAACATGGTACTTAGGTAGGGTGCCAGTTCATTGTATAGTTCATGTAGAACACAGCCTGGGATATTGTCAGGTCCCATGGATGCTGTGTTCTTGGCTTTGGAGTGTGTGTTTTTTACCTGTGCAGCCTTGATTACAGGAACTTTGCATTCTTCCGGTATAGAGATGGCCCTCTAGGGGGTGAGAGGGGGGTAAAGTTAGAAATTAACCTATCTGCCAGGATGTTGGCAATATCAGTTGGTTCTGTATATTTAATGCCATTGTGCTGTAGCTCAGAGCAGATTTGAGTGTTGCCATTGAGATTCTTGACATAGCTATAGAATGCTTTGTGGTTGTCTTTAGAGTCAGTGGCAATTTTGTTTTTGTAATTAGCTTTGGAGGATTTTATGAGGGATCTCAGCTTCTTACTGAGGTTGACCAGGGAGTTCCTCCAGTCATGGGATTTTACTCTTTTTTGCAACAGTTTCTTTCTTCTGTTGTAGAGTTTGTTTATGGCAGAGGACCACCAGATTGGCTTCCTTTTTTTGGAGGATAGCATCTTGATTCTATTAGGGATAGCATGATCCATGCACTCGTGTAAGTGCTTATAAAGTGCATTTGTGTAGGATTCAGCAGTCGTACCTCTATTGTCCATCTGCATGGGTGTCATGAAGTTTGCCACTTCTGTCTTAAGAAGTGTGAAGTTGGCTTTGGAGAAGTCTTTTACGGTGGTTTCCCTAATTGGGGGTGGGGGCGGGATGTGGATGTCTAGGGTGATTAGCTTGTGGTCGGATTTGACCAACAAGGAATTGACTTCTGGTGTGGAACACTGGCTGCCCATGTTGGTAATGACCAAGTCTAGGATATTGCTGCCCCTGTTGGGGGTATGAATAAGTTGATCCAAGTCGTTGGAATTTATGAATTCCAGAAAATGTTGAACAAAAGAGTTGGTACATGAGTAGTTTTCCCAGTTAATGGCGGGGTAGTTGAAATCACCCATTATTAGGGTAATTATTGGTAATTATTTATTTCATAATTAGTCAATATCCCATTTCTTTTATTATTCCATAAAATATAAGCGTTCCTCTTTATACTTAAGTTTTAATATTTGAAACGGTAAGAGATTGTTATTATGCTTCAGACCTGGTAATATTTTAAGTAAGTTTACTGATGCTGCATAGACTACAGGATTAATCAACCCTAAACCCCCTTCTTTCTTCTCTTTTAACATATAATACACCTCTCTCTACTGGGTTCAATCTACAGCCCTAAATAAATAAAAAATATTATAAATTTCCCTTTTAAACAAAACAGGCATACTACAAACACTTGCCAGATATTCTTGCTAAAAGACTAGAATTGATCAAATCATCTTTCTTTATAAAGTACAGTCTAAATGTCTTCCCAAATCTGCATGCATCATTCATATTTTTATTTTTTTCTTTCCATAATTGCAGTGCATTTTTCTGTTTTCTAAAATGGGTCTGTGTCACATAATTGAATGGTTAATTCCCCGAACCTTTATTTGTTGAGACAGATAGACCGAACGTTTCTTTAAGCAAGCACACACTTTAACAAAATATAAAACAGTGAATGACATTAGTTGGCCATCTGCTAGAAAAAGGGTAGGACTGTTTTCTGCAGTATTTATTTAACTACGTGTTAACATATAATATAATATGATGAGTGAGAAGTATATTTGTGTCCAATAACCTTAAAAGGTGTTAAATACATGGTGCAATTAATCTAACAGAGTATTATGTTATTTCTGTGCAATATCCTCTGATGCTAAAACAACATCCTGTGCAATAAGTAACAGCTGTGAAATTTTTGTGCAATAAATATCATGTTTCCTTAGACTAGTGCCAACAGAATCCTGTGCAATAAGAAGTAGCTGTGGGATTCTGTGCAATAAATACCACGTCCCTTTAGCTTAGTAAATGTCTGTTGATATGTAAAACAGTAAATATTATGTAGTAGGAATGTCTAAATGTAGTAATGTGAGTTGTTGTATATGTTAGATGTTTGTACACAGAGCCTGGAGTAACGTAATTTCATTCAGTTGCACTTATTGTGGAGTCTGAGTGACAATAAAGTTTACTTTGGGTTTGACTTAACATAATGATGCAGTATGTACCTTTCTTCTAGCAGCTAGCCAGCTAATGTCATTCAGTGTTTTACATTTCATTAAAGTGCATGTTCGCTTAAAGAAACATTCGCTCTATTCGTCTTGATGAATAGAAGTTTGGGGAATTAACCATTCGATTATGTGACATAAACCCTTCCAAAGCATACCCCAAGCACTTTTATATTTGTTAAACTAAACTTAACACCTGTCAACATGCCTTCGCAGCCTCCCAACATACCTTCTCAGCCTCCCAACATGCCTTCGTAGCCTAATTCTTAACATTTTTTATTTATTTAGTCATAATCCTATTACATTTAAATAATCTTGTAATACTTTTACTATTCTGCTCATACCTAAACTATTTTTACAGTAATAATATCATCTGCATAAAATAAAATCAGTGTGACTACCCCTTCATTCGATACATAACTCATATTCTCCATTTCTTTATTTATAAATATAGATACCACATTCATTACTAAAGAAAATATTATACTAATCAAGGGACATCCTTGTCTTGTACCTCTCTAAAGCACTATTTCTTTACTTGACCAACCATTAAGTAAAGCCCGTACTATGTTGAAGCAGAGTTCCCCCCTAACCCAATTCAAATACAACTTGGACAGTGGATGAGGATCAGGAAATTCATCCCTGGTTTAACACCTATGTCTCCAATGGTCAAAGGCAACCTGTAAATGGTTCATCTCCCAGGTTCCTGCTTGTAAATGTTTCACCTCCCAAGCCCCTGCTTACCCTTCTCAAGAGTATCAGAACTTGCCAGAGTTTTGGGATGCATGGCCAGGCTTAAACAGGCCCTTGTGGTCATTAGCCTAGTACAAGTATCTATTCCAGTCGGACTTTCCCTGTCAACAAAGATAAATAAATAATATTTTTACACATATACTTCTCTTTCATGCTTTTGGTACCACATTTGCCCCCACCCCCACCCCCACCTTCAGGTCTGTGGAGTCCATAGCAACCATTAGAGTCCCCTAGATTAGTATGAAGGGTATTCCTTAATCTGAATTGTACCTGCTTCTCATACTACAAAAAAGTTTCTCTTTATGCAGGGTAAGACATGAATAAGGGTTTCCCGTAGCTGGGAATGCTGACACTAAGTGCTGCTTAGGCACTACTGTAGTCCCCTCCAGGGTTGCTAATGGGACCATGAGTGCTGAGAAGTTTTTTCTTGAAATATTGTCTTTCCCTAGAGCTGTCTGAAATGGACCAAAGAAAGTATTCTGTGTTCTTGAACAAAGGCCCTTTTCAGTACTGTTTTTGTATAGTTTCACCCTCACAAACACACTTTCTTTGATGAAATCAAGCTTAAATTTGAGAGATTGAGAGAGAGTCTCAGTCTCAGAAAGCATGCCAGAGTGAACTCTTTCAATTTTTTTTTCTTTTACTTGACACAAAGGTGTACTGTCTCTGAGAAGGTGGTTTTGATGTTTCACCTTTAATTTTTTCATCATAACTAAATGCTTATTAATGGGCATATAGATATATGACTATGCAGATGAAAGGTGCCAGTGAACTAATTAGTTCATTCAGGTACAGTAGCTACTATCTTTGCAGTCACCTGACCACTCAACTGTACCTAGTTTGGAGATAAGTACCTATTTACAGGCATGATTTACCTCTTCACACGATGTACCTAGTTTTGGAGATGGGTTGCTGTTTTCTGTCTTGATTTACAGCTCATCGAGATTTTCTGAATCATCACACACACAATTTTGAAGTTGTTCTGTAGACAGGAAACTAGCCCATGTGACTAAAATACTAATGACACCAATAATGTAAAAAAAGGACCTGTATATTGCATCACCTTTTTTCATAAACATAAAAATGACTGTGAGATAACGTTTTGCAATATAATTTATTAACTCTACATATTTTACACTATGTTATTGACAGTATGCTTAGATTTTACTCACACTCAGTTTTTTAAACATGTTTCTGAATTGTATCCCACAATCCTACTAGAAGTGGGAGGGGCTATGTGTTATTAGGGATTCAAATGTTCATGGAGATCACTGGTCTGTCCTGGAAAACCAATGCAAGTAAACAAATAAAACAAATGTGCTAATTAGATGAGCACATTTTTGACTGGATTATGTACTTCTGTAGAGCATTTGCCCCTGTTTTCAGTGTCTGGATGGTAGGAGGTGTGGCAGTCATCCCTCTTGCACTGTAGTGATCAGCACTGATTCCTTCTTCCCATACCCGTCATACCTCCTCTGAAACTTAAAGTGGTCCAGTATTTAAAGTGAGGAAGGGGTATGAATCCATGAATGCTTTTATAAAGAAATGTCCTTCAATCTAAGCCCTAGACGTGTCCAACATGCGGCCCGCGGGCCGCATGCGGCCCTCAGAGCTCTTCCATGCGGCCCTCAACCTCTAACTGCAACATCGATGTACTCATGCCCCAAAACACTTTTTTTTGTTTTGTGTTTTTCGCTCCTGTGACCTGTAACGCTAATGTCGCTGTGCGCATACACCAAAGCACCCTTCTAGTTTTGTTTTTGAGCCAAAAAAGGGTCAGTGTGTTTACGCCATTATTTTGCGCCAAACAATCAGTGTGTGTGTGTGTGTGTGTGTGTGTGTGTGTGTGTGTGTGTGTGTGTGTGTGTGTGTGTGTGGGTTCTCGCTGAAGAGGGACTCATGTATGGATTTGCCGCTGTTGCCTTTGAAAGGGACAGCAATTACCTGTGTTAATAGGTAAGTACGGAGTGAGTGAGTGCATGCATGAAAGCAGAATTGTCTGCGTGAAAGTAGAAGAGTGTGTGTGTGTGTGTGTGTGTGTGTGTGTGTATGTGTGTATATGTGTGCATGACAGAGAGAGACGCATGCACAAAGAGGCTAACAATGATCAGTCTACCTACTGAACACAAACAAGTTAGCTCACAAATATATCATACATTAAGAGTACACTTTCATTAAATTGCGGCTTTCCTGACAGGGAGAGTGTTGTATTGAACATGAACTCATACCTCTTAACTGTATGGATTTTCAAAGAATGTCTGGATTTTTGCCTCATCTTCCAATTTGTGTCTTTTGCTTAGGAAGTAAAAGTAGTCATCCAAGGTAATGCGGTTCCAGGGAGTAAGAATGAGACAGCAGTCTAGGGTTAATGGGTCAGTAGTGGACTGACTATGTGGGACTGTAGCATATAAAGTTGTAATGTTTTTTCAGACAAACAAAAAGCACCTAGTACTGTTTTTTTATTGGTGGGTTCTAAGCAGTGGTAGATTAGACAACAGTAAGCATAGCTTTGGCGGATCATCAATACTGGCAAATCAAGTGGGCACAATGTCATTTTTTAAATGTTGGGGGATTTTAGTGTGCATGTGTGTGCTTATGTGTTGGGAGTGCTGCAACAGTAGATGATTATTAAAGACAGAGACTTACAGACTGTGGAGAATATGTTTCTTTGTTTCAAAACCTAATACTTGGGTACGCATGCCAGAAGTAAATTTTTTAAGACATAGCTTCTTGCCATTTACAGTGGATGGATATTTAAATTTAATGGACAATGTATTAGCATGGGCCTGTGGGGTTCTGAAGGATGCCAAGTCTACCACTGCCAATGTCTTGTAAAGTGACCTGGAAATGGATATTGGGATGTTACTGAAAAATATAGTAAGTGGGCTTAGAAATATAGTTTAATTAAACAAAGTGTACTTTCAATTTACAGGCCATAATTTAATTTATTTCAGGTAGTCCAGATACTGGTAGATTGTATACCATTAGACTTAATTAGGAGAGCTGTCATTCTGGGGAAACAAGCAGCCCTAGTTTCAGTAAAAGCTCTGTGGTTGCTTGCAGGTAGGAAGTTGCAGGATGTTGACGCAATGTGTTTTATTTATTATTTTTAATGCATTTGTCATTTCAAAGCATGGTTTTCTTTGATGCAAAAGAAGGCAGGACTGAATGAGCCATATAATGTATAACTGACAGTAATGGGATAGAAAGATTATAAGTGATGTTTAATGTTTGCAGCTACAGTTGTTTCAATGGTGTCTGTGATGCATAACTATTTTTGGGCCTGTGTCCCACTTTTATTTTTCGCTTTGTCCAAACTTCTTGCTCTAAGGTTGAGAGGTATGGTTCCATACTAAATCAGAAGTTGTATTTACCTTGGAGGACTTTTCAGCATAATTATGAAAAACAGAGCCTTTTTAATATCTCTGCTTATTTCCAATATAAACTGTCATGTAACCTTGCAAATAACCTTCTTATTAAGCTACTTTACATCTTTTGGAATTGACAGGTATGGTTCATCTGTTCGGACATAAGTATAGAGTGCTAATGTGACTGATTTCTTGCAGCAGTCTGTGGTTTACATAATCATAATAACTTTTCTGTGTTTCTGAGTGTGTAATCAATTTAGCAGTTTTAAAGATGTTTTCCAAAAATAAATAAATATATAATAAATAAATAATCCTCTCTACACTTTGAGCTATTGACAAAGTCTGGGAATTTGTTTTTTTCAAAAGCGAAGGTCAGCATTACAGCTCAGTAAACTGTCAGTCTGTGAGTAACTTCTGCACAAATTAAAATGTCTGAATGTCAAATGGCTTTAGATTGGAGGGAAGTTTATTTTTATTTATTTTATTTTATTTTACATTTGTTTACCAGGAAAGTCCGACTGGACACAGGTCCATTTTCAGTGGAGGCCCGGGGAGAAAAGCTCCAAAAATAACACAAAACAATATAATACAATACATAGAGAGAGAGAGCAAATTATGTATGTAGTACTCATACAATATGGCAGGGATTACATCTCGTAACAGTGAGAATCATTGAGGTACAGAATAAACTTAAAAACATTTTTTTACAGTTATAATTACAGCAAGGCAAATATCAATGAGTTAAGTTTTTAGGAGAAAGCTGTTTGTACATAGCTGAAGCTCTGAAACAATCTTTTGGTATGGATTAACCTGGGGATTGACACAAATTATATGTTTACACCAGTATGTAGCATTATAGTTTATGGTTTTCTTATTGATTTACTTTTTGCCGAGCAGTTGTTTGTTGATTTATTGATGGTCCTTTTGGTGGTGGGAAATTACATGGATGAATCCTTCTCTATTATGATTTTTTTTTTAGATATTTTGACTTCCAGACAATTTCATTCAGTGAGTGGGTGTCATGTGATTACTGAGGTTGCCTATTTTACAAGTAGGGGCTTTTGTGTGTGTGTGTGTGTGTGTGTGTGTGTGTGTGTGTGTGTGTGTGTGTGTGTGTGTGTGTAAGAGAGAGAGATTTAATATGCATACTGAATATAATTTTGCAAATGGAATTCTTAGTTAAACATGCCCCTCTTCTTGGGCAACTAGACTTGAGTAACCAATATTAGATCTTAGCCATCCAGCTAGGAAAGGTTAGTATGTGGATTTTCCATCTGGTTTGATGAAGGCTATGCTACTTACCCAAGGACTTCATTTATGGCTATCCATCCAGCCATCGTGTTGCTGAACTACATTGTTTGATAATGAGAGGAGCTTTTTACAGAAGTTGAAGGTTTTTGTGTCAAGAACCTGTCCATACAGAGTGGCTTGTTTATGTTGCAGTGAAGGCTGTGGTTTTTGTAGTGAGCATTTTAAGTATAACCGGTATTTCTGAGGTAGAGGAAGTCTCTTAAGGCAGGATCTTTCTTAGCCTGGAAAGCAAGCCAATGATGAGATTTATAGGGGCCAGTGAGAGACAGAGGAAAGCAAGAAGCTTTTTAGTCTGTTTGGATAACTAAGTGAACTTAGTCCTTTGACCTTTTTTGTCAGAAATGGTTGTAGTCTTTCTTTTGGCAGGGTGTTTTGCTGAGGCACATGCCAAAAGGGGCATTGCACTCAATAATGGCTCTTGTAAAGGAAGAATACATGGATGTTATAACCTCCTTGTCCCTGGATGAGATACCCTTACTAATGAAGTGGACCATGTAAAAAGCTTTCCTTACAACGGAGACAACGTGGTGGTCAAAAGTCAGGTTTCTATCAACCTGGGTGCCCACGTACCATACAACTTATTGCGTGCTTACAGCATTGTTATTAATATGATAATTTGTGGGGACATCACTCGCCTCAAAGGGGATGATGATGCATTTTTTGGCATTTAGCTTGAGGCCATATTTCTGGCACCAGTTATTTGTTTGGGTGAGACCCTCTTGTAGCTTATTCAGAATTGTTTTATTAAGTCAGTAATGTGAATTCTTTACTTTATTGCAAATTTGTCGGGTTATTTTTGTGGATTATAGTGTTGTAGGACTGCTGATGTTGACATTTTACGTAGTTGGACTGCTGGAATGTTTTTTCCAGTGAGAAATGCTAGTGCTGTAGTGAAATATCTGTTTATTTGTAAGGGAAAAAAAAAATATATATATATATATATATATATATATATATATTAACTAAGATGTTAGAGTTAACTGTTAGAGAATTAGAATGAGAATTAGAATTTTAAGGCAAATATAAGGCATTTATTACATTTATTAATTGTTCAAATGCACCTACAGTACAGCCAGGAGGTCGACTGTGGTCTTCCGGAGCAACAAAAGAGTTAACTATATGATATATTTTATATGCGGCCCCAAGACCATTTCTGTTCACTCAATGTGGCCCCAGCAAGCCAAAAGGTTGGACACCCTCCTGTCCCCCCTCTACTGTCTTTTGCAGTTTATCATGATAGCCTTCACTGATACCCCTGGTTATATTTTCTGACTCCATATAAGTTTAGGATTGCACTGCCACTTTCCATCCCCCAAAAGTACTCCTGTCCCATTTCCTCTGTACCCCCCCAATAGGATGATGTCCTAGGGGAAAAAAAGATTTGTACCACTATCAGTTGAAATAGCCATTGTTTATAACCTAAATTCAGCTCTAATCTTACAGTCATGAGAATAAAACCGAATCCCAAGGTATTTTGTAAGAAATCATTAGTTTTAGCCTGAAATACTAATACTGTTGAACCGTTATCTGTATCTTAAAGGCACCAAACTCAGACGTTTTAATTTAGATTGCAAATAAGCATATCAGTTCTGAGATTGTTTCTTAAAAAGTGACCCTGTCATTAGTTAGTGTCTGATATCTAGGAGGTGGACCAAACTGCAGTATCATACCGTAAAAAACTGCCATACACAGTTCTTCTTCTTCTTCGTTTGGCTTTTCCCAGTTAGGGGTCACCACAGTGGATCTCCTGTCCGGTCATGATTGGCAGTGGAGTTTTACAGTGTCAGTTTGCCAGCCTGGTGCCCAATCTTCCATGGAAGGCACACACATTCATGCACTCACACCTAGGGCCAATTTAGAGAGTCCAATCCACCTACAGCATACAGCGTCTTTGGGATGTGGGAGGAAACCGGAGTACCTGGAGGAAACCCATGCGACCACAGGGAGGACATGCAGACTCTGCAAAAAAGGCACCCCAGCCGAGGATTGAACCAGAGAACCTCTTGCTGTGAGGAGGCAACACTAACCGCTGCACCACCCTCTGCCTTACACAGTTCTGAAAATTGAAAAAAAGAGTGTCTGGCTGTCTAGAACTGTAAAACAATCCATCTAACCACTTTGCTTGACAATAATGGCTGCAATATACCCGGTGAACTGTAATTTATTGTCAGCAACTATTCCCAAATTTGTACAGGTGACAGTATGATTTACAATGTGTAAATCAGGGGTATTTAGGTTCATAGATAGGTTCATAGGTAAGTACTAGGCTATTTGCCCAAGGTCATTTATAAGCCTAGCCAGAATGGGTTGGCTTTCGCCACCCCCTTAGATTAGTTCCCTGTGCCCCTGTCCAGCAGAGCCATTAGTTCCCTGTGCCACTGTTCAGCAGAGCCACTGCAGTGATCCCCGGGGTAAATTTTCTGTTTCCCATCCACCCGTCAAGGTTTCTCTTGAAGAGTATTAGTGAGAGGCTCTGCCTGATATATATTGGAATCCTGTTCCAAAGCATGGGGAGTCTCTGGGACAGGAATCTCTCCCTCCAGCATGTTCTATTTATTGTTGTGGTGAGGTTTATATCTCTAGAGCGTGTGGGTCTCCAGGATTTGTTTTTTTTTTTAGGTGAAGTATGTCCATCAATTCTGGGTTGGACATGGCCTTGTATGTCAGGCAGAGATCACCTCTGAGTAAGCGGTATGCAACCGAGTACAGCTGGAGTTTCTTGAGTCGGGCTGCATAGGACATCTGTTTGAGGCCAGTAATCCTCTTGGGGAGGTACTTTGTGGTCTTTCCAGCTGTTGCAGGTGTCTTGTAAGGTACATCCCAAACGGGGCGTTGTATTCTATGATGGATCTAATGAGTGATGAGTACAGAGGCACAATAACCTCTTTTGTTCTAGATGTGAACCCTTTTGTGATTAGGTGGGCCACACAGAAGGATTTTCTAACCACCTTGGCAATATGATTATCAAAGGAGAGATTACTATCTACTTGGGTCCCCATTTCCATTATTCAATGTCTTAGGATTCCTTGGGCCGAAGTGTGTCACCTTACAATGTGTAAATCAGGAGTATTTAATGTCTTAGTATTCCTTGAGCCTAGGTGCATCATCTTACATTGTATAAATCAGGAGTATTTAATGTGTTAGGATTCCTTGGGCTTAGGTGCATTATCTTACAATGTGTAAACCAAGAGTATTTAATCTCTTAGGATTCCTTGATCCTAGGTGCATCATCTTACAATGTATAAATCAGGAGTATTTAATGTGTTAGGATTCCTTTGGCCTAGGTGCATCATCGTACAGTGTGTAAATCAGGAGTATTTAATGTCGTAGGATTCCTTGGGCCTAGGTGCATCATCTTACAATGTGTAAATCTGGAGTGTTAAATGTCTTAGACTTTCTTGGCCCTAAGGCATCATCTTACAGTGTGTAAATCAGGAATATTTAATGTCTTAGGATTCCTTGGGCCTAGGTGCATCATCTTACAAAGTGTAAATCAGGAGTATTTCATGTCTTAGGATTCCATGGGCCTAGGTGCATCATCTTACAAAGTGTAAATCAGGAGTATTTAATGTCTTAGGATTTTTCTAGGTGCATCATCTTACAAAGTGTAAATCAGGAGTATTTAATGTCTTAAGCTTCCTTTGGCCTAGGTGCATCATCTTACACTGTGTAAATCAGGAGTATTTAATGTCTTAAGCTTCCTTGGGTCTAGGTGCATCATCTTACAATGTGTAAATCAAGAGTATTTAATGTCTTAGGAATCCTCGGGCCTAGGTGCATCATCTTACAATGTGTAAATCAAGAGTATTTAATGTCTTAGGAATCCTCGGGCCTAGGTGCATCATCTTACAAAGTGTAAATCAGGAGTATTTAATGTCGTAGGATTCCTTGGGCCTAGGTGCATCATCTTACAATGTGTAAATCTGGAGTGTTAAATGTCTTAGATTTTCTTGGCCCTAGGGCATCATCTTACAGTGTGTAAATCAGGAATATTTAATGTCTTAGGATTCCTTGGGCCTAGGTGCATCATCTTACAAAGTGTAAATCAGGAGTATTTCATGTCTTAGGATTCCATGGGCCTAGGTGCATCATCTTACAAAGTGTAAATCAGGAGTATTTAATGTCTTAGGATTTTTCTAGGTGCATCATCTTACAAAGTGTAAATCAGGAGTATTTAATGTCTTAGGATTCCTTGGGCCTAGGAGCATCATCTTACAATGTGTAAATCAAGAGTATTTAATGTCTTAGGATTCCTTGGGCCTAGGTGCATCATCTTAAAAAGTGTAAATCAGGAGTATTTAATGTCTTAGGATTTTTCTAGGTGCATCATCTTACAAAGTGTAAATCAGGAGTATTTAATGTCTTAGGATTCCTTGGGTCTAGGTGCATCATCTTACAATGTGTAAATCAAGAGTATTTAATGTCTTAGGAATCCTTGGGCCTAGTTGCATCATCTTACAAAGTGTAAATCAGGAGTATTTAATGTCGTAGGATTCCTTGGGCCTAGGTGCATCATCTTACAATGTGTAAATCTGGAGTGTTAAATGTCTTAGATTTTCTTGGCCCTAGGGCATCATCTTACAGTGTGTAAATCAGGAATATTTAATGTCTTAGGATTCCTTGGGCCTAGGTGCATCATCTTACAGCATTTAAATCAAGAGTATTTAAAGTCTTAGGATTCCTTGGGCCTAGGTGCATCATCTTACAATGTGTAAATCAGGAGTATTTAGTGTCTTAGGATTCCTTGGGTCTAGGTGCATCATCTTACAAAGTGTAAATCAGGAGTATTTAATGTCTTATGATTCCTTGGGTCTAGGTGCATCATCTTACAAAGTGTAAATCAGGAGTATTTATTGTCTTACAATTCCTTGGGCCTAGATGTGTTATCATACATTGTGTAAATCAGGAGTATTTAATGTCTTAGGATTCCTTGGGCCTAGGCATCATCTTACAATTTGTAAATCAGGAGTATTTAATGTCTTAGGATTCCTTGGGCCTAGGTGCATCATCTTACACTGTGTAAATCAGGAGTATTTAATGTCTTAGGACTCCTTGGGCCTAGGTGCATCATCTCACAGTGTATAAATCAGGAGTATTTAATGTCTTAAGCTTCCTTGGGTCTAAGTGCATCATCTTACAAAGTGTAAATCAGGAGTATTTAATGTCTTAGGATTCCTTGGGCCTAGATGCATCATCTTACAGTGTGTAAATCAGGAGTATTTAAAGTCTTAGGATTCCTTGGGCCTAGGTGCATCATCTTACAGTGTGTAAATCAGGAGTATTTAATGTCGTAGGATTCCTTGGGCCTAGGTGCATCATCTTACAATGTGTAAATCTGGAGTGTTAAATGTCTTAGACTTTCTTGGCCCTAAGGCATCATCTTACAGTGTGTAAATCAGGAATATTTAATGTCTTAGGATTCCTTGGGCCTAGGTGCATCATCTTACAAAGTGTAAATCAGGAGTATTTCATGTCTTAGGATTCCATGGGCCTAGGTGCATCATCTTACAAAGTGTAAATCAGGAGTATTTAATGTCTTAGGATTTTTCTAGGTGCATCATCTTACAAAGTGTAAATCAGGAGTATTTAATGTCTTAGGATTCCTTGGGCCTAGGAGCATCATCTTACAATGTGTAAATCAAGAGTATTTAATGTCTTAGGATTCCTTGGGCCTAGGTGCATCATCTTAAAAAGTGTAAATCAGGAGTATTTAATGTCTTAGGATTTTTCTAGGTGCATCATCTTACAAAGTGTAAATCAGGAGTATTTAATGTCTTAGGATTCCTTGGGTCTAGGTGCATCATCTTACAATGTGTAAATCAAGAGTATTTAATGTCTTAGGAATCCTTGGGCCTAGTTGCATCATCTTACAAAGTGTAAATCAGGAGTATTTAATGTCGTAGGATTCCTTGGGCCTAGGTGCATCATCTTACAATGTGTAAATCTGGAGTGTTAAATGTCTTAGATTTTCTTGGCCCTAGGGCATCATCTTACAGTGTGTAAATCAGGAATATTTAATGTCTTAGGATTCCTTGGGCCTAGGTGCATCATCTTACAGCATTTAAATCAAGAGTATTTAAAGTCTTAGGATTCCTTGGGCCTAGGTGCATCATCTTACAATGTGTAAATCAGGAGTATTTAGTGTCTTAGGATTCCTTGGGTCTAGGTGCATCATCTTACAAAGTGTAAATCAGGAGTATTTAATGTCTTATGATTCCTTGGGTCTAGGTGCATCATCTTACAAAGTGTAAATCAGGAGTATTTATTGTCTTACAATTCCTTGGGCCTAGATGTGTTATCATACATTGTGTAAATCAGGAGTATTTAATGTCTTAGGATTCCTTGGGCCTAGGCGCATCATCTTACAATTTGTAAATCAGGAGTATTTAATGTCTTAGGATTCCTTGGGCCTAGGTGCATCATCTTACACTGTGTAAATCAGGAGTATTTAATGTCTTAGGACTCCTTGGGCCTAGGTGCATCATCTCACAGTGTATAAATCAGGAGTATTTAATGTCTTAAGCTTCCTTGGGTCTAAGTGCATCATCTTACAAAGTGTAAATCAGGAGTATTTAATGTCTTAGGATTCCTTGGGCCTAGATGCATCATCTTACAAAGTGTAAATCAGGAGTATTTAATGTCTTAGGATTCCTTGGGCCTAGATGCATCATCTTACAGTGTGTAAATCAGAAGTATTTAATGTCTTAGGATTCCTTGGGCCTAGGCGCATCATCTTACAATTTGTAAATCAGGAGTATTTAATGTGTTAGTATTCCTTGGGCCTAGGTGCACCATCTTACAAAGTGTAAATCAGGAGTATTTAATGTCTTAGGATTCCTTGGGCCTAGATGCATCATCTTACAATGTGTAAATCAGAAGTATTTAATGTCTTAGGATTCCTTGGGCCTAGGCGCATCATCTTACAATTTGTAAATCAGGAGTATTTAATGTGTTAGTATTCCTTGGGCCTAGGTGCACCATCTTACAAAGTGTAAATCAGGAGTATTTAATGTCTTAGGATTTTTTCGGTGTAGGTTCCTTATCTTACAATGTGTAAATCAGGAGTATTTATTGTCTTATGATTCCTTGGGCCTAGGCGCATCATCTCACAGTGTGTAAATCAGGAGTATTTAATGTCTTAGGATTCCTTGAGCCTAGGTACACCATCTTACAAAGTGTAAATCAGGAGTGTTCAATGTCTTAGGATTCCTTGAGCCTAGGTGCACCATCTTAAAATGTGTAAATCAGGAGACTTTAATGTCTTAGGATTCCTTGAGCTTAGGTGCATCATCTTACAAAGTGTAAATCAGGAGTATTTAATGTCTTAGGATTCCTTGGGCCTAGATGCATCATCTTACAATGTGTAAATGAGGAGTATTTAATGTGTTAGAATTCATTGGGCCTAGGTGCAACATCTTACATTGTGTAAATCATGTCACTTGAAGAAGGAAGGCGCTTGAGAGTCAGGGCTGAGATAATTAAATACACTGTATCATATTGATATAATGCAGAGGCTGGGGTTCATAGAAATATCACTACAGCTTTGTGCAGGGAAACAGTGAACAGTAGCCTGGCATTAATATGCTCATTTTCATGTCTCTGAATGCAGCACAGTGCAGTAACAAATAACTATGCTAGCATTCCCTTACCAGCTCAGGCAATGCAGTTGCAGAGGCACCTACAAATGCACACATTTGGATATACACATGTACACACACACACACACACACACACACACACACACACACACACACACACACACACACATGTACCTAAAGTGCTGTTAACAGCTCCCTCCTCTCCTACCACAGGAATGAATGGTTGTACGTTGCCAAAAGACCATGTACAGTATTTTGCTTTACTCCTTAAATTCTATGGTAGAGATATTCTTTGAATTGCTCTACTGAGTTCTAGTTTCGGTGAAAACCACACATGGCTAATTAGTATAAGTCATCCCCCCAGGACTGCCACATTTGCATCCAGCCTTACCAGCAAGACCAGTGCAGTATTATTGACCAGAGTCTTCTTACTTCTGTAGCAGCTACAAGCTGGGCTTTACAGGACAGGTGTGCATCTGTGTGGCTCAAGTTAGGATATTTTACTGTGGACATTTTTTTAACATACTGGCATTTTGAGGTATACACAGTCAAGTGGTTGTAACTGATGACTACAGACATTGGTGGATTATAATGACAGCAGTCTGAATGGTCCTAAAACAGGAAAGTGAAGCCAAAAGTGTGGCCCATAATAAGTAAATAAATAAATATAATTGTGTATATGTATATATGTGGGGGGGCATGGTTTGAAACCTGCCCACAGCCCAAGGTATAGTTAACCTGCCAGTGTGTGTGTATGTGCGTGTGTGCATGCGCTCGTGTGTGTGTGTGTGTGTGTGTGTGTGTGTGTGTGTGTGTGTGTGTGTGCGCATTATATCTTTACATAATGTATATTTGTTATGTAAATTACTTCCTCTCACAGCAGTTACATATGATACACCAAGTTTGAAGTATGTAGGCAGAGGAATTATTTTATATCAAAAATATTTAAAAAATATATATACTAATAAAGGAACAAACACAAAACTATTTGAAAGGTAAGCCATTATCTGAGTACAATATTGCCCTTCAGAGTGGACTTTGTAGGGAAGTAATGGACCTTTCAATGGTGGTGAACATTTTGGGATGATGAGGCCCTCTGCTAGCTCTATCAGCCTCACCAAACTACTGGGAAGTCCAGTATTTGATTGCAATATCCACTATGTCAAGAAATTAGGATTTACAGTTACTTGAAATTTCAGTCTAACAGGAACTCTTCATCAGGAGCTATTAAGTAGTGGTGTTAGATACATTGTTTCAATACTCACTTTCGCCTAGAAACAGAAGCACTTAATTTCTTTTTTTACTGACTAAAGAGACACTTGAACATTCCAGGGAGGAAAGGAAGTTTACAGCTGGATGCTTTGTATGATAACTACACCTTAGAGACAGACTGTGTGTGTGTGTGTGTGTGTGTGTGTGTGTGTGTGTGTGTGTGTGTGTGTGTGTGTGTGTGCGTGCGTCCGCATGTGTGTGCGTGTGTGTGTGTGTGTGTGTGTGTGTGTGTGTGTGTGCGCGCGCGCATGTGTGTGTGTGTGTGTGTGTGTGTGTGTGTGTGTGTTTATACTTACTAGACCTGGTTGTATCCTGCATAAAACTAAAGGTTCTACCTGAATATTACATTAGAGTCAGTATTCATTTAGCAGAGAATAAAGAACCGGTTGACATTTAATGGGAAAACGAATCACAGCAAGAGAAATGTATATCGAGATTAGTTAAATCCAAGGAAGGAATACAAAAAGTTATAATTTATAATTTGTTAGTCTGTCTAAACAAGCATTCTTTGTAAGATAGATGGATGTTCTGGTCAATAGAAAATGCAAATTTACAGTAATTTCATATTCTTAGTGAATAGATCTGTTATAAAAAGGTAGGGACTACCAAGAAAATGGTTAGAATATATGGATGTCATATGCAGTTTGTACACAGTACAGGCTACGGTTTCGCTATGCGAAAGAATGAAAACTAGAAGGGGGGGGGAGAAGACAAATTTGTGTTGGCATGTCAGTCTGATGTTCTGTCAGGTACTTCTGGGGGGCAGTGGTAATGAACTACATTTCTTTATGCTGTTAAAATTGCATGAATAGTAAGGCCTTCCTGACTAGATAAAACACAGATGTTAACATTACACAATCCACCGGTAAACTTTCAAATACAGTTAACTTTCTGAGATAGTCAGCATTTTTGATTCAGGGTAAATTCATCATAAAATCCTGCATTACCAGAATAAGAACCATTTGTTGTCCTTCAGTATAACTTATTTGTGTCCACTGTTAGTTGCTTACAGGGAAAGGTTCTTAAGTTGCGTCCTATAAAATCAAGATCCAGGTTCAAACCACTGACTGTCAGACTGGACATTGAATTAGTTTAATCTCTGTTATCCGTAACATTTCCCTAGGTATATGAAAATGTCCTTAAAGAACCATTGCTGATGTGTCTGATACAGAAGCTTCAGACTGGGGAAAATGTGTTACCATGGACTTGGGAATCATTTTGGCTATAATGTTTGTGTCTATGGGCATTTGTCCTACTTCTGAGTACTTACCCCATTTCTGTTATACAGTCTGTCTCTTGTCATTTCCTGTATTTAATTAGATAAACCAAATGTTTAAAAGTGCATGTAAAGAAACCCTGTATTTGAAACTTCTGTTCTGTGAAATTGTTATGTTGGAAGCTGTACAATATGTGATATGTTTTGCATTGTGGATGGTTGCAGAATTCTGTGCCATTCTCGACTATGTTCTGTTCTGTGAAATTGTTATGTTGGAAGTTCTACAAATTTTATGATATGTTTTGCATTGTGGATGGTTGCAGAATTCTGTGCCATTCTGGACTATGTTCTGTGAAATTGTTATGTTGGAAGTTGTACAAATTATGTGATATGGTTTGCATTGTGGATGGTTGCAGAATTCTGTGCCATTCTGGACTATGTTCTGTTCTGGTGCAAGTGTGGTTCTTACCAAAAGGTTCTTTAAATTTGGAGGTTGTTTAAACAATAGCAGCAGGAGTGTTTGAAAAATGTCTATCAAGTTGTAATCCTCATTGAACCTTGGTTGGAGGTCCCTTAAGATTTTGTACAGATTTTTTATGCTCGGGATGATATCTTATCACTAGTGGAACACTGACACACGAGTTCCACTCCTTATACTGGATCAGCTGTTCTCACGGTAGCTGATTATTCTATCTTCTACCCTGTCAAACTCCCTGGCAGTGTGACCTTGAGCAAGCATGGTGACTTTCTGCTCTGCCACCTATGCCTCTTTCTGCCTCATTACAACAAATGTGGTGATATCAAAGTACTTGACTGAAAATAATTTACTTATTGTTGTGGGTGGGAGTGATTACCGCTTTCTATGCAGATACATCTGTCTGTCAGTTGGTTTCCTGTAGAGCAATGTCTGTAATGTTTCATTATGTGTAGTAACCTTAGTATTAAGAAAGCATACACTTGGTCTTCCAAGATGGCTGCACACTGAGTAACAGCTTGTTTCTAGTTCTCCTAGTGTGAAAAAAGAAACTCAGCAGAGAAGGCCAGTAGACTTGTGTTTATGGATAAATTTCAGTAACTAGCTAGTAAGTGCACTGCCTGGATGCCGAGAATAAGAAAATACAGATCTGGAAAAAATCAGCTACAAAAAGTGAGGAAGAAACTCTGACTGGGGAAAGATCTACAACTGTTCTGCAAAAAGCAATGCAACCTTCAGGCATGACTTCCAGTAACCTACAGAAAAATATAAGACATCTGCATACAGACCTGGTTAAAATAAACAAAACATTGATGGAGTATATTAACACAAACAAAAGGCTGGAAAAATGGAAGAAGCTTTCAACGGATATTCAGATTATATGATAAAGCTGCAAAAATCAGACATTGAAATGAAGAAAAGGCTGGCTGAATATGAAACTGCTCAGGAAGAGATGTTTAAAAAATAATAAAATTATAGGACAGAGCATGTAGGGAAAACCTGAGATTTTCATCTATACCAGAGAAGCTGGAAGGAACAGGCTGCATTAATTTTATGAAAGCATAAATAATCAACTGGACTGGTATTCGACAGCAGGAGTTGTTAAATGAAAGGGCACATTGTGTGTATGTTCCAAATCTAGCAATAAGAAAACAACTTTTAATAGTAAAGATGCAATCCTACCAGCAGAAGGAGCTGATTCTGACAAAACTGTGACATAAGGACAAAATAGTAAAATTGGGAGACAGCAGAGTATTTGTGGAGAATGATTACTCACTCGTACACCAGACAAAAGAGATGCAAACTCATTTCACTATTCAGAGAATGTTTATACACAGGTGTGAGATTCAAACTGCTGTATCCAGCTATCTTTAAGGTACTCTTCCATGGAGGGACAAAATCATTTTTTGATGAAGTGCATCCTAAGGAGGGAATACAAAAGTTTGTTCAACAAAAAGTGAGCTGTGAAATAGAAGGAGATTCTGCTTCTTGTTCCTCTGGTAATAAAGACCACAGACAGATTGCACTTGTGAAACCTTTTTCCAGTGTTTCAGTGGAAAATGTTGGAGAGAGGGAAGGGAGCATGAGAGTTGATTAGAAGAACCAAGAGTACATTAGAAATTATGCAGAGACAGGATATGGGTGATAGAGAAGAACGATAATAAAACCGGTAATTTAATGTGAGATTACAATGCAGTAATTATATTTGTGAAATAACAGTACAAGAAATTCTGGAAATATTGGACCTTTTCAAAATTTGTTGGATTTGTGGGAGACTCTGAAGTATATGCCCTACTTCATGTCATTAAAGTTCAGAAAAATGCTTTGGGGAGGGCTGGAGAGGGGAGAAAGCTAACTGTAAGTAAAGAAAACATTTTCTTTTCTTAATAGTATTGTATTCGTGATGCATGGTTTTCTTTGCATGCTATTTTCAAGTGTAATGGGGATTCTAAACAGGTGTTGCTTTTTTCTCCCCTCTTCTCTTTTTCTTTTTGTACAGTTTTGAGATTATAAGCAATGCAATGATAAAAAGAGCATGGTGAAAAAGGCCTGACAAAGTTAAAATTAATGTGCTTTTTCATTCTTGCATGCAGAAATGACTGGCTTAAAGACCTTAGATTGATTCGTTTTTAGAGAGCAAGTAAATGAAAAGAGTATTGGATATTAAGAGTATTGAATACTATGAGTTTTTTTTTCTAGAAAATTCATGCATACTAAGCAATTCTGCAGCTAGTCTTTATGTCTCTATGGAGGTAATCTGATAAAGAGAAACAGGAGACAGTCTGGCTGAGGGAAAAGAGAAATTGGCTAGGACATAATGTTCTCTGAAAACAATCAGGGTTTCCCAGCTGTGAGAGCTTTAAAGATAATACAAAACCAATTAAATCTGAAGTAAATAGAATTATAGCTACCACACCACTAGATCCACTCCCTGAATAAACGTAGTAGTAACAGCCAAAAACAAGAATAGGGAGTGCATTAAGGCAGACAAGTTTTTTTCATATAACTATGTATATGTAAGAAATAGTGTCTCTTGCGACTTGTATGTTGACCCCTCTTCAGCTCAATATTATACCACTCTTCAGCTCAGTATAAAGTCACTTCTCACCTCTAGATTACGTTACTGCAAGTAGTAACACTTCACCAAATAAGTTTAGGTTCACTTGCTTCACCATGCAGAATAGCACTTAATCCACCAAAAAATACACTTGACAAGCAATGTCTCTGTCAATTGCTTATGACTTTATTAACAAAAAGAAAGTAGGCTTTCTTTTTGTTAATAAAGTCATAAGTAATTGACAGAGACATCGCTTGTCAAGTGTATTTTTTGGTGGATTAAGTCCTATTCTGCATGGTGAAGCAAGTGAACCTAAACTTATTTTGCGAAGTGTTACTACTTGCAGTAACGTAATCTAGAGGTGAGAAGTGACTTTATATTGAGCTGAAGAGTGGTATAATATTGAGCTGAAGAGTGGTCAACATACAAGTCGCAAGAGACACTATTTCTTACGTATGCATAGTTATATGAAAGAACTTGAAATCTGAAGTAAAGGTTAGTTTGCTTTTTATTTGTTGTATTTTGTATTGGTTTATTGCCTTTTTATATTTTGAGTGCTGTGATTTGTTTTCTTTACCTTGTGTTTTGCTTGTGTTCTGCTTTTAACTGCATATTAAAACTTCAAAAGACACCACAGCTCTGTTTCTTCTGAGTCAGGCAGAAATTTTTCCCTACCCCCCCCCCACCCTGTCACTTTCATGTTCTTAAATACCACTGTCCTTCTAGCTGCCTGCCTCTTGTGTTAATTTGACCATATATCTCATTTCCTCTCTGCTTTCACTGGCTTGTGCGAGTAAGCAAAAAATTATCATTTTGTGAAATCACTCCCCTTCAACTATTTAAATTTATTGGCTATTCTACTGTATTCCATAGTACAGGAATACAAAAGTGCTCACCCCCTTTCAATCTATCTTGCTGTTTTAAAAATAGTAACTCTCCACTAAAACTTAACTTTTTAGTCAGGTAAAACATAAGTTACCTACTTTCATATCTAACTTCTCTAGTACAAACTGCAGGTTTTAGGATAAACCATGTTTTCATCTTACCTTGGCACCATAAAAAAATCTACTGCCAATCATTAGCAGACCGGAGTTCCGTTGTGGTGACCCCTAACCGGGAAAAGCCGAAAAGACAAACAAACCTTTAAGCACCCCTCTGACTAGCACTTGCTCTAATACCTGCTGAAAAGCACTAGGAAGCCTTAAACTGAAACAAGTACTCAACTCTCCTTATTAATAAGGAGAAAATAAGCATAGGCAATAAACAGTCTATAATTGCAAAGTACCCTGCTAAGGTAAGGAAAAACAGCTCCTGTACTTAAAAAAAAAAGCACCAAAACCAGGCATGCCCAAGGGTCAGCTTCCTTTGATTTCTTCTGTCCACCTGGTGAATCTGGGCATGCTGGGGCAATGCAGCAATTGCCTCATGTACACAGACAACCCTCTTCTCCTACCACCCACACCACCAACACCCACACATAGCAGCACTAAATACATATATGTGGAGGCCCTTAACTGTAATCTGCCCAAGCAACAAGGACCTCCAAAGCTGAAATGCAAACAAACACCAGTCACAACCAAAGTGTCACATATCTCACAACACCAGTGTGCCACCCAGCAACAGCCCCTAAGGCAAGACAATGTACCTAACACTTTAGTCATAGGTGACTCTATAGTCAGGCACACTGATGTCCCACTCACCAGGCCGAACAAGGAGCGAATTACAGTGAGCTGCCTGTCGGGTGCCAGGATCTGCCACATAACTCATGCACTCAAGTCACTCCACAACAAGTACAAATATGACTCTGTCATTGTCCATGTTGGAGTGAATGACTTGAGACGTACCTCCCTGGACTACATGAAAAGAGACCTGGAAGAGCTCTCGGATCACGTGGCCCAGGCAGGTATGACCCTAGCCCTGAGTAGCATCCTGCCTTCGCCCAGAATAATACCACAATATAAGGACAAAATTATTGACTTCAACAATTGGCTAAGCTTCTAGTGTCATTCAAAGGGGATCCAGTATCTGTCTGCCTGGGGTGACATGATCGGCAGACCACAATGCTTTGCAAGAGATGGTCTTCCCCTGTGGCCCCTGGGATTCAGGTTACTGGCTAAGGTTCTTGCCAACCCTATAGTGTCTTTTTTAGGCAAAGTTCAAAGGACAAAACCACCACCGTAACAGGTACAAGCATGCAAAATCTGAAGGTAATGCTACTCAGTGCTAGAAGTCTAAACCTCAAAATGCATTCTCTCAAGGCACTCCTAAAAATGAAGAACATTGATATCTGTGCAGTAACTGAGACCTGGTTCAAGGCTCCAGAAAGCACCCCTGCAATACCAGGCTACAACTCTTACCACACTTTTTGGCTACCAAACCAGAATCAAAACACTAAAGGTGGAGGAATGTCCATATTCACCAAGGATATTCACGCCACCAGGTTAGTTGCCCAACACAATGCGTCTGAAAGTCTCCAGATGCAACTAACACTAGGTAAGACTGCAATCCAAATTGTAGATTGCTGCAGATCCCTCACCATGCACCAAGATTCTCACTACACCTTTCTAAACATACTGGAAAATATTAATATACAGCCAAACACCCTAATACCGGGTGATTTCAACTACCCTTCCATTAACTGGGAAAACTACTAGTGCACCAACACCTTTGCCCAACGGTTTTTGGAATTCATAAATTCCAATGCCCTGGATCAACTAATCCATAGTCCCACCAGGGGCTCCAATATCCTAGACCTGGTCATTACCAACATGGAAAATCGATGCTCCACACCTATGGTCACCCCCCCTCGTTGGTCAGGTCAGACCATAAGCTAATCACCCTTAACATCCACATCCCAACCCCACCCCCGAGTAAGGAAACCTCCATAAAAAACGTCTCCAAGGCCAACTTTATGCTACTCAAATCAGAAGTTACAAACTTCATGACACCCATGCAGACGGGAACTGAAAGTTTGACTGCTGAGTCCTATACTAAGGCACTGTACGAGCACATCCACTCATGCATGAATCGTGCCATTCCAAATAGAACCAAGATACTCTCCCCCAAAAAAAGGAAGCCAATCTGGTGGTCCCCTGCCATAAACAAACTTTACAACAAAAGGAAAAACTGTTGCAGAAAAGAGGAAAATCCCAGGATGCAAAAATCTCCCTTACCAACCTCAGTAAGAAGCTGAGATCCCTCATAAAATCCTCCAAAGCTAGTTACAAAAATAAAATTGCCAAAGATTCCAAAGACAACCACAAGGCATTCTATAACTATGTCAAGAATCTGAATGGCAATGCTCAGATCTGCTGTGAGCTACAACAGAATGGCATTAAACATACTGATCCCAAGGATATTGCCAATATCCTGGCAGATCGATTCAGTGCCAACTTCACCCCCCTCTCACCCCCTAAATGGCCCAGCTCAATACCGGAAGATTGCTAAATTCCAGTAATAATGGCCACGCAGGTAAAAAACACACTCTCCAAAGCTAAGAATACAGCATCCATGGGACCAGATGACACCTCAGGCTGTGTACTACATGAACTACAAAATGAACTGACACCTCACCTAAGTGTCATGTTTAATCATACCCTCACCTCAGGCTTCATGCCCACTGAGTGATGCACAGCTACAGTTATCCCTCTCCACAAGGGGGGATCCACCTTGGATCCTGGGAACTAGCCCCCCATCAGTCTGATGAGCCTGATCTGCAAGGCCATGGAATGTATTATCATGGAACTTATAAACAAAGACATTGGCAACCTTAGAACACTGGACCCCACCCAGTTTGGGTTCGTGAAGGGCCGATCTTGTCTCCTGAACCTTATTGACTTCTTTGAATCAGTCTCCAGAGCCATGGACAAGGGTAAGGCAGTCCACACAGCCTATCTGGACCTCGCCAAGGCCTTTGACACCATCCCCCACTTTGGAATCATAGATAAACTTACTAAGCTGGGCATTAATCCCTACGTCACTCGATGTGTTGCCAACTGGCTTATTGACAGAACCCACACTGTAAAAGTAGCTGACTCCAAATACAGCTCCAGACAAGTGACAAGTGGAGTACCACAGGGTTCAGTCCTGGGACCTCTCTTGTTTGGCATCTACTTCTCTGAAGTACAAACCAATACTAAGGGACTCTGGCTAACAAAGTATGCAGATGACTGCTAACTGGGAGCCATTATTGAATCCCCAAATGATGTGGATAGAGGAGCTCTCAGATTATGTAGCCCAGGCTGGTATGACCCTGACCCTGAGCAGTATCCTACCCTCACCAAGAATGATGCCACAATACAGAGACAAAATGATCAGCTTTAATAATTGGCTTAATTACTGGTGTCATTCTAAGGGGATCCAATGTCTGTCTGCCTGGGATGACATGCTTGACAAGCCACGCTGCTTCGCAAGGGACGGCTTGCACCTGTCACCCCTGGGCTTCCGGATATTGGCAAAGGCTCTTGCCACCCCATAGTGCCTTTTTTAGGCAAGGCTCAAATGATAAACCTGCCGCCCTAGAAAACAAAAATGGAGAAAAACTAAGGGTAATACTGTTCAATGCCAGAAGTCTAAACCTCAAGATGCATGCCCTCGAAGCCCTCCTCAGTATGGAGAACATCGATGTCTGTGCTGTGACTGAAACCTGGTTCAAGGCTCCTGAGAGCACCCCAGCACTATCAGGTTATACCTCATATCATGCGTTCCGGCCCCAAAATCCGGACCGAACCACAAAAGGAGGGGGAGTATCCACATTCATAAAGGATACCCACACCTCCAGGTTAGTGGCAACGCACGAAGCATCGGAGACCATCCAGGTGCAATTAACCATAGGTAAAACTGCCCTACAGTTTGTAACATGCTACAGACCACATTCTCAAACTCAGGAAACCAACACAGCCTTCCTGAAGACACTGGAGAGTAGGAATGTCTCTCCAAACACCATCATATTGGGTGACTTCAGCTACCCAAACATAGACTGGGAACATTACTCAAGCCCCAACACCCTAGCCCAAAGGTTCCTGGAGTTCATAAACTCAAATGCTATGGAACAACTAGTCACCATTCCCACAAGAGGAGAAAATATACTAGACCTGATCATCACAAACATGGGGACAAAATGCTCCACACTGGAAGTATATCCCTCATTGGTGAGATCAGACCATAAATTAATCTCACTGGAAATCCACATCCCGCCCCCACCCCCAGCAAAAAAGACCACAGTGATGAACTTCTCAAAAGCAAACTTCACACTTCTTAAGACTGGAGTGGTATCCCTCAAGGCCCCCGAGCCAGTGGAAACCACAACCCACACTGCTGAAACCCTTACAAATGCCTTCTACGAGCACCTCCAGGAATGTATGGATCAAACAATCCCTAATAAAATCAAGACCCTTTCCACCAAAGGCAGGCGCCCGGTCTGGTGGACTGCAGCCATAAACAAACTCTACAACAAGAGGAGAAAGCTACTACATGACAGAGCAAAATCCCTAAAAGGGAAGGCATCTCTGATCAATACTAGCAAAAAACTACGATCACTCATAAAATCATCCAAGGCCAACTTTGAGAGAAAAATCGCTAATGACACAAAAGACAATCATAAGGCCTTCTTTAGCTATGTTAGAAACCTGGGTGGAAACTCCCAGATATGCTCAGAATTAGTCCAAAATGATAAAAAAATCACTGAACCCACAGACATTGCCAACATACTGGCAGACAGGTTCAGCGCAAATTTCTCCCCTCCCTCCCCCCCAAAAGGAGAAATATCTATCCCACCAGAGTCTAGCCTCCCAAACATCTCAGATGCCCAGGTGAGAGCTGCTCTCTCTAAAGCAAAAAACACAGCATCAATGGGACCGTACGGTGTCCCCGGCTGTGTGCTACACAAACTCAATGAGGAACTAAACCCACACATAATGCTGCTGTTTAATCTTAGCCTTACTACAGGATACGTACCCAAAAAATGGTGTACGGCAACTGTGGTCCCACTCCACAAAGGCGGTGCTTCTACAGACCCTGGAAATTACCGCCCCATAAGCTTGACGAGCCTTGTCTGCAAAGCTATGGAGAGGATCATAACGAAACTCATAAATAAAGACATTGGGGACCTACAGACACTGGATCCTACCCAATTTGGCTTTGTCAAGGGCAGATCCTGCCTCTTGAACTTGGTCGACTTTTTCGAAACAGTCACTAAGGCCATTGACAAGGGTAAGGCAGTTCACACAGCCTACCGTGACCTAGCAAAAGCGTTCGACACAATACCCCACTTGGGCATCATAGAAAAGCTCACCAGCTTAGATGTAAACCCATATGTCACAAGATGGGTTGCAAACTGGCTCAAGGACAGAACGCACAGGGTTAGAGTTGCTGGTGCCATGTCAGACTCTAAGCCGGTCACGAGCGGTGTCCCACAGGGCTCAGTCCTGGGCCCCCTCTTGTTCGGCATTTATTTTTCTGAAGTGCAGGCAAACATAGGGGGATTGTGGCTGACAAAATTTGCAGATGACTGCAAACTGGGCACCATAATTGACACTCCATCAGACACAGACATCCTCCAGAGAGGTCTCATAGAAATGGATAACTGGTGCCAGAGCCATGGCCTTAAGCTAAATGCCAAAAATGTATAGTCATACCCTTTGGGAAAAACAAGATAACCCCTAATTACCACATAGGTGGTAATCCATTAAACACGGAAGAAGTTATCAGGGACCTGGGGACCCAAGTTGACAGTAACCTCTCTTTTGACACTCACATTGCCAAAGTGGTTAGGAAGACCTTCTACATTGCCCACCTGATCATGAAGGGATTCACATCCAGATCAGGAGAGGTCATTGTACCCCTGTACTCTTCACTTATCAGACCAATGATTGAGTACAACACCCCATTTGGAATGTACCTTACCCGACACCTGCAGCAGTTGGAAAGACCCCAAAAGTTCCTCACCAAAAGGATAAAGGGGCTCAAACATATGTCATACGATGCCCGACTGAAGAAACTCCAGCTCTATTCAGTCGCATACCGTCTGCTCAGAGGTGATCTGTGCCTGATATACAAGGCCATGTCCAACCCGGAATTAATGGACATGCTCCACCTCAAAAAATCCAAATCCACCTGAGCCACGAGAGCAAGAGACTTAAACCTCAACACGGATATAAATAGGACATGCTGGAGGGACAGATTCATCACCCAGAGACTCCCTACACTATGGAACAGAATCCCAGTCCATGTGAGACAGAGCCCCTCACTGACTCTGTTCAAGAGAAATCTTGATGAGTGGATGGGAGATCGTAGGTTTACCCCGGGAATCATCTCTGTGTCACTGCTGGACAGAGGCATAGCAAACTAATGGGTATAGTATTCTCATCCTAAGGGGTGGTGAAAGCCACACACTCTCTGGCTAGGCTTATAAATGCCCTAGGACAGATAGCCTAGTATGAACCTATGAACCTATGAACCTATGAACAAAAGGGCCTTACAGAAACAGATGCTTGGTGCCAGAGCCATGGGCTCAAGCTCAATGCCAAGAAATGTATAGTTATCCCCTTTGGGAAAAAACATGTACCCGTGAATTATCACATAGGAGGCAGTACACTGAACACCGAAAGTGTGATAAGAGACTTAGGGACACAGGTGGACAGTGGTCTCACCCTCAATAACCACATCACCACAACAGTCAGGAAATCCTTCTATGTGGCACACCTCATCACTAAGGGCTTTTCATCCAGAAAAAAGGAGGTCATTGTCCCACTGTACTCATCTCTCATTAGACCCATTATAGAATACAACGCCCCATTTTGTATGTACCTCACAAGACATCTGCAATAACTGGAAAGGCCGCAGAAATACCTCACTAAAAGAATCACAGGCCTAAATCAGATGTCCTATGCTGACCACCTTAAAAAACTCCAGCTATACTCTGTCGCATATCGTCTACTCCGAGGCTATCTCTGCTTAACATTCAAGGCCATGTCAAACCCTGAGCTGTTGGACATGCTACACTTAAAGAAATCCCAATCCCTCAGAGCCACACGCTCCAGGGATCTAGATCTTGTCATCACAGAAACAAAACATGCTGGAGGGATAAGTTCCTGATCCAGAGACTCCCCAGACTCTGGAATAGACTGCCCATACATGTCAAGCAGAGCGCCTCTTTGGCCCTCTTCAAAAGGAACCTTGATGATTGGATTGGAGAAAGGAAATTCAGCCTGGGGATCATGTCAGTCGCCCTGCTAGACAGGGGTCTAGGGAAGTAAATAGTGTGGGAAGAAATAGCCAGGGAATTGTTATGGCTAGGCTTGTATAGGCCCTAGGGTTGATAGCCTAGTACCAACTTATGAACCTATGAACCTATAAAGTTTTCTCAGTTATTTGAAATGCAATGGGAATACTAATATAAATAGGTGTTTTTTTTTTTTCTCCCTTCTTCTCTGTTCAGTTTAAAGAAATGTAGGCACTGCAATGAAATAAAAGATGAAGGGGAGAGAGGAAGGGTCTGGTTAAAAGAGTATGACAAAAGAAAAATCAGTGTGTTTTTCCTATGCTTGCATAGGGAAATGACTGTGTTATGACCATAGGTGTGATCCAGTAACAAATGTATTACAAAGCATGAAAATGAAATAGAATATTGAATATTATAATGTTTTTTTCTGGTAAACAAGGTGCCCTTAGCAGTTTTGTATCTGCTTTGCATGTCACTAGAAGATAGTTTGATAAAGAGAAATGGCTTGGAGAAAGTGTTTACTGAAAGCATTTAAGTGTTTTCTCAGCTGGGAGAGCTATAAAGATAAAATCATATAGCACTTACTAATAGCACAGGCTGTACCATGCATCTTAGCACGACTAGCCTTTCTTTTTGGTTAACTCTAGCCTGTGTGGCTATCACCTTCGAACCTTTGTACTTATTAGGAAGCAAAAACTTCAATATTTGAAGATGTATATAGTTTTTTTGTGTTATTATTAAGTTAATAGGTTTTAAGCGGGTTTTGGAGGTTTGTTCTGTTTGAGGACTTTCATAAAAAACAAAAAGTTATGCAAGATGTGGCCTAGACACAAATGGATATGACAAGAAACAACTGTATAAAAGACCAACCTGCTAAACAGTATATGCATGTAACATAAAACTTGAAACTAGACATTTAGCAAAAAAGCAATTATACTTAGAAGGTGGTAATAGTAACTATATAAGAATATGATGCATTTGTAATGTCTTTCAATCTGAATGGTCTTACGGATAAATATAAAAAAGAAAGAGTAGTGAACTATATTAAAAAATGTAGAGTGCAAATAGCTATGCTACAGGAGACCCACCTGGAAAGAAATGAACATGTGAGTTTGATAAAGAAAGTTTTCAGGATGGTTATTCACAGAAATATCTGGGGCAAAGGAAAAGAGGAGCACTTAAATTAACTGCAAGAGGAGCTCCAATAGTGATAGAAGAGGAAGAAAAAAATAATAATGGAAGATACACTCTACTAAGGGGCTACTGGCAAGGGAGGAGGATTACACTGGCATGCATTTACATTCCACCTAAAACTGCTATGATGGAGCTTAAGAAAATTCTGAGAGAAGTAATCAGCTTTCAACAAGGAATATTACTTATATGTGGAGACTGGAATTTTGTTTGCAACAATAAAGATATGTCTGGGGAGCCTATAAGGGAAAATATAACAAATAAGGGTAGATTTTTGAAGAAATTTATGAAAATGTTTTTTAAATAATAACCCATAGCATCCACAACCCCTGAAACTGTCCTGCAGCTGGCTGCTCGTCTCACTGCCATACTCCTTAGGTGCCCTCTCTGCTACTAAACAGCAAGGAAAGTTCTCCTTCCATCTCTGAAAGGATGCCCTGAACTGCCCATTCTCTGTTATACTGAGAGCTACCTGCCTTCTGGAAATCAGTCAACAAATCACTGTCCATACTCCTCAGGTGCCCTTTCTGCTACTAAACAGCAAGGAAAGTTCTCCTTCCATCTCCGAAAGGATACTCTCAACTGCCTGTTTTCTGTTATACTGAGAGCTACCTGCCTTCTGGAATTCAGTCAGCAAACCGCTGTGTAGGTAGCCTAAACAAACTCTGGAACTATGACCATAACAGTTGTCTCCCTGTAAACTTGACCTCTCGCATGTGTGCTTGCAGCCTTCCACAGCCATTTATCTTCCTCTCCCCTCCTGTAAAGCTCCTTGTATCCTTAAAGGTATATTCTGCTGTAGTGACTAGCTATTACCCCATTCTGCCACTAGATGTCAGCACTCCCTAGATAAAGTATTTAACTAATCCTATTTTCTTTTTTGTATTGCAAAAGCTAGAGATCTAATTCTGCTGTTACCCAATTAGTCCCTCTATGAACCTTGCTATCTGGGCCTTAATTATACCCAAAGCTCGACACTTACCCCATAACTACAGGACCAGCCATTGTCCATAGCCTCTCTCACTGATTGTTTTTTCACAGGATTCTCCTCTTTTTGGCTCTACCTGCTCTGTTCGCCCTACGGACTCACTCCACTCCCCTACCCTGCCCCCAAATTCCACCCACCCCAACTACTCCAACATTTATTCCATCCAGTAGTCTCCTCCCTTCCTCCACCACTCCAATCACTCGCCACCTCACTCTACCCCTCCTCTTCTCATCTCCACTCATCAATTAAAGTACACTCCCCATACAAATTATACTCCACTCTACACCCCCTACTTCATTTGCTCTCTTATACCCTACCTACATTATACCTCCCATACTACTCTATCTTACAAACCTATACCATCTTACTATGCATTCTGTGCTACTACAACCCTGTCTTATCCCCTCTTATCACCTTGTTAATGCTAATTCCACTATACCATGCTACCTCCTATTCCTCAACTCCTCTCCCCCCTCTTTTCTGTCCCACTTCACCACTCCCAGCCCCCATCTCACCCTCAGAGTACCTCACTTCCATACCATATCCTCCTCATTAGTACAGCCCAACCTTCCCCACTACTTTAAACCAAAGATCTTACCCATCTCAACAAAACATAACTTCCCTAAACATCTGTCATATTGTCCCCAACACTCAAAAGTTAAACTAAATCTCCTACTACCTCCTTTCTTTATCCGCCTATTTCTAGCAGGTGATATACACCCAAACCCTGGACCTAGTACTACTAACAACCTGATCCCCCTAATAACTACCAATACCACCAGCCTCAAAAGCCTGAAAATAGTTACCCTCAATGCCCAGAGTCTAAGAAATAAAGCAACTATCTTCCATGCCTGGCTAAACCAGAACCTACCTGACATTGTAGCCACCTCTGAGACTTGGCTGAAACCATACATCTCTGACTCAGAAATCCTACCCTCTGGTTTCCAAGCCCTTAGATATGACTGCTCGAATATAAAAGGTGGAGGGGGTAGCCTTGATATTCTCTAATCTACTCCCCATTATTTCATACCCAAACCCCATTCCTCTGTTCAACAACACAGAACTTGTAATAGGTGTGCTACAAATGAATAATCATAAAAGTATCTGCATCATATCCCTTTATATTCCCCCAGGTAACAACACCACTACTCTAGAAGAAATCCTCCAATGGGCCTCAACTAATATTATCCTAGAGACCTACATTCTAGGCGATGTTAACATAGATTGGAACAAAATTAACAACCTGAATCCAGCCATATCTGTCAATCTATTCATCTTTACTCAATTTACTAACTCTAACAAAATAAATCCTCCAGGATCTACTCTGGACTGGATCCTAGCTACTCACCCTAACAACATCTTACACTCGGGCATCCTTCCTGACTCTATTAGTGACCATCTGCCTGCCTTTATCCACAGAACAACCCATTCCTCCCTTTACCAGCACCAATACATACATACACATAACCTTACAAACTTCAAGCCTATAACTTTCTCTAACACCTAACCAACTAACTGGAACAATCTAAAAACACTTCCTCTAGACAACGCCGTTGATTACATTAACTCAACTTTCCTAAATGTGCTCAATTCCCAAGCTCCACCACGAACAATAAGAGTCAAACTCAACTCCGCCCCATGGCTAACTAAGGAAAACAAAAAACTTATGCAACAAAGAGATAAATGCCGGAAACGTTATCAGCACAATAAACAGACTGAAACCCTTCTTAAATATAAGCAACTCCGCAACCTTACTAAAAGACATATAATCAGAGACAAACAATCCCACTATATGAAACTCCAAGCCAACCACTCCAAAAGCCCAAACAATTCTGGAACTCCATTAACTCACTTCTCAGCCCAGGTACCAAAAGCAACCCCTGCCCTGACACTACTAAGTCTGATCCAGAAATCTCCTCTCTATTTAACTCCTTCTTTACTAATTCTGTAGCTGAACTAACCAAGACCTTCCCAAATAATAACCCGTCCACACAGGTTAGTCACTCTTCCTCAGCCTCTAAACCCAACTCTCCCCAACTTTTGAACTTAAACCAATTTCTACCTCCTACATAAAAAAACTTCTCAGCAAACTAAAACCGTGATCCAATGCCCCAGATAACATTCCATCTAACTACTTAAAAATTGCTGCAGATGGAATCGCCCTCCCCATTAGCATCCTAATCAACAGATCAATACAGGAATCTTATGTCCTCAAGCTGTGGTGTGCAACCTTTAGTCATCCTATCCACAAAGATGGCAAAAATAATAATACCTCAAACTTTCACCGCATAGCCATCCTCTCCCCAATATCAAAAATATTGGAAAAATGTATTCACATCCAACTAATGCCCTTCCTAACCAAAAACAGCCTTATCTCTCAAACCCAACATGGTTTCCATCCTGGCCATAGCACTATAACTGCTCTTCTCTCATTCCTAGATATAGTCAGCCGTGCCCGTGACTCTGGACAAACAGTCTCTACAGTTCTATTAGACCTCGCCACGGCTTTCGATAGTCTCCCACACTCATCTCGTATGCCACCTTGCTAACCTTAAACTCTCCCACAATACCCTATCCTGGTTCTCAAGTTACCTGTCTGACAGATCTCAAGCTGTAAAATGGAGAAAATGCACCTCAAACTTCCTTCCCACCCCTACTGGAGTTCCCCAAGGATCCATTCTTGGCCCAATGCTGTTTAACATCTTTATCAATGATTTCCACTCTGCCATCCCAAATACTAAAATCGTACAATATGCAGATGACTCCACTTTAATGTGCTGTGCGACCAACCTCCCGGAACTTCAATCAAATGCTCAAACTGCTTCTCCACCACTGAGAACTGGATGCTACAAAACCACCTATCTCTAAACACTAACAAATCCAAAATACTACTTTTCCCTCCCTCAAAATCCTCCCCTCTTGATAAAAATTTGTTCCAAATTAGAAGCCATAACAATTCAACCATAGAAATTGTTCCCTACGCCAAACTACTTGGGGTAGCTATAGATGAACACCTAAAATTTGACACTCATATTCAACTAAACATCAAGAAAACGCATCAAAAACTTGGCCTGCTATACAGAAACATCCACTATCTCTCTCCTTCTGCTAGACAAACCCTCGCCACTACCTATCTTCTTCCCTCACTAATGTATGGCGCTCCTCCACTAACTTATCTGCCTCCATCTCTTCCAAAATGGAGAGTTGTTATAATAAAATTTCAAAATTCGCCATCAAAGCCAAATACTCCTCCCACCATTGCTCTGCCGTCCACTTACTAAACTGGCTAGAACTTCCCAACTATCTAGACTATCTCCAACTTACTACTGCCCATAGGCTTTTATTTAATCCTATTAAATGTCCTGCACTATCCAACATCGTACAACCATACATGCTTCACAGGCCACTTAGATCTGCTCAACTAAACCTAATCACTGTCTACAAACCAAACCACCCTGCAGGACAGCACCTCCTGTCCTTTTCCTTAGCCAAAAAATGGAATTCTCTCCCTCCTTCATTACGAACCAGAGAAAACTTTGACAACTTCAAATCCCAACTCCATTCCTACTTTTTCTCTAACTGGAAGTGCAGTTGCACTTTCCCCACAGAGCCTTCTTCTCTCTCTACTCTAAACTATATTTCCTTACTTCTCCTATTCCTAACAACTTAGCCCCCCCCTGGATATTACTCAATGTCATCTTGTGTAAATAATGTAAATATTTAAATAGTTTGCTTTCCCTTTTCTCCCCCCCCCTAACATTCGTACTTGTTCTGCCATAAAAAGACTCAGATTCTATGTAACCATTGAAACACTCATGTCATCACATGACTCACATGCTATGTAACCAATGTACCACATCATGTCTCTGATTTATAATGTATCTGTATCTTTGAATCTTAATTTTAATCTGTTCTATCTGAATGTTTACTATGTAATGTGGAGCTTTTCTTCCCGGGCCTCCACTGAAAATGGGCTGCTGAGCCCAGTGGACCTCCCCGGTCATCAAACTGAAATAAATAAATAAATAAATAAATAAATAAATAAATAAATAAATAAATAAATAAAATGTTTGGCATGGAAGTGTGAATTCAGTACTAGGAGTTTGGCGTGAATTTACATATTATTCACCGAGATACAAAAACTGGGCTAGGCTAGATAGATTTTATGTCTCACAGGGACACGTGCATTTAATTGAAGGTCTTGAAACGCATCCAATAACTATTTCAAATCATGTGCCAATAATAAGTAAAATAAATATGCAAGATAATATAATTAAAATGAGACTCTCACCTATCGATTGAAAAGAGAGGAATTTAAGGAATGGGTTTTGGAATTAATTCAGGAGCTACTAGAGAAGATAGAAATTTCTTCTGAAAATATATCTAGGGAGTGGGATAAAATTAAAGTCAACTTTAAAACTGCAGTGTAAATAAAGGAAAGGGAGATGTGGTTAAGAATAACAAGAACCATTTAGAAGGAATAAGTAATGTTAAACTATTGCAAAATAGGAGGGTATCGCTGCAAAAGGAAAGGAGCAACTGCAGAATGTTAAAGAGAAAATAAGGGATTACCTCGTAATATGCATGAGTTTAGAAAGATTGCTGTTAAGCAACTGTTTTTTGATAATAATTCTAGAGTACAAAAACTTTTAGCACAATGACTCAGGCAACAGAAAGTGAAAAGGGCTGTCACCAAGCTTAGGGTGCCTATAACAAGGAAGATAACAAGAGGTCCTGTAGAAGTATTAGAAATATTTTGGAAATTTTATGAACGTTTGTATAAAGCAGAGAAACATGGAAATCAAGAAAAGGTACAAATGGAAATGTTTATAGAATAATTAAACATGCCGAGGTTAGAGGTAGATGAGGCTCAATTACTAACGGTTAGGCTAGGAAGAGATGAGATAAATATTGTAATGTATAACCAATCTACAAGAAAGTCCCCAGGAATAGATGGAATTCCTGTGGAAGTTTGGAATCTCAAAGGGATTTTAAGAGGAGAAGTACCAGCATCCAGGAAGAAGGTGGTAGTAACTGTAATACCTACAGAGGGTAAAGAGCCATTGGATCCAGCTTCATACAGGCCCATTTCAGTACTAAACCATATAAAGTGTTCATGTCTATAATGGCTGAAAGAACGTCAAAGGTGATACCAAAGTTGCTAGATATGGATCAGTGTGGTTTTGTGGGGAAGTAAACATCTGACAACATTAACAGAACACTGATGATCCAGAGGGAAGCAGAATGTAAGAAAATACCATTGTTGTTGGTGGGTCTTGATGCAGAGAAAGCATTTGACAGAGTAGACTGGGACTTTATGAGCAGGGCAATAAAAGCATTTGGTTTCCCAGATACAATTATAAGGTTAATTGTAAGTTTAATTGCATATAAGGGAACAGAGGTGAAAATTAAAGTGGGTGGGGTCCTCTCTGATAACTTCTGCTTGAATAGATGAACCAGGCAGGGCTGTCCGCTTTGTCCTTTGTTGTTTGCATTATATTTAGAACCATTGGCAAAAAAAATAAGGGACACAGAAATTCAAGGATATAATTGATATGGAAGTCAGAAAAAGCTGGCTCTATTTGCAGATTATATTATTCTGTACATGACAAAACCAGAAAGGGACATTACAGAATTGTGAAACATTTTAAGACAGTTTCAAATCTTCTTTGGATACAAAATCAATGAAGCTAAAACAAAGGCAATAGTGGTAAATTATGTACCCACACACAAATTGATCCAACAATATCCATATTTATGGGGACATGGTAAAATTAAGTATTTGGGAGTACGGATTAGAAATAACTCTGTTTTGGCAGCTAAGGATATGTGGAAAGAGACTAAACAGAAGACAATACAAAACTGAGAAACTGGACACTTTGTTGTATGGATATGGATACTAAGATACAAGTAATTAAAATGTTTTAGACCCTTTAGTCTTATACAGAGGTCAGGCATATTTTATCAGCCAGAGGAGAAGCTGTGGATAGCAATTAAAAAAGAGTTGAAGGATTTTATCTGGGAAGGGAAGACAACAAAGTTCACTTGGGATAAGCTGATTCTTCCAATAGAACAAGGCGGACTAGGATTACCCAATTTCAGGGGGTTCTTTAGACCAACACAGTTAAGGCTTCTCTACATAGCACAAGCAGAAAACTATAATTCAAAGTGGAAAGGAATGATGATGAATCAGTGTGAAGCTCAAGAAACAAGGAGAGACTGGGATTTTGGATGCAGACTCTTGGAGAACAACAATCATGCAGAGTGTTATATTCATAGCGGGGAGCATTCTAACTAAACCTGTGCGAGAATAGTGAAAAGAGATTCTGCAGATAGGGATGACTGCGGTTAGGGATACAGGTAGTAGGCAAGAGGAGGATGACACTTTTGAGTGAAAACTGGCAAAGGAACCAAGGTAATGGGAGCAAATAACTACAAGTGGAAAAGTAATAGAATGGGGAAGAGGCCAAGACTTTATTTGGACTGCAGGTTAGAGTATTATCTTATTAGTGTTGGATGGCATTGTGATGGTTGGTTCCTTTAAGGATTCCAACCCAAAAACAAGTAAGGAGGTTAAAGTTAATGAGAGGGAACTGCACACTGGGATGTTTAAATCCCAGTGCCGTGATGCAGGAGAGATTTTGAACCTTTGGTTCTCAAGAGGATCTGGAAAGAGCTGCAGCCAGAGTTGCTTATACCAGAAGGAAGAAGCATGTCAATATGGATGGTATCCTGTGAAAACAGTGAGTTAATTATCTTACTGGTGTAATTGTAAAGAGAGCTGTTTTGCTGTTATGAGATGTCTGTATGCAGTGTTTATTTTATTTTGCCAGTTATTGTAGCATAATCCTGTCCATAACTGACTACTGCACCTGAGTGTAAAGGAAATATTACTTTTGGCCTGCACCATGAAAAGCCTGCAAAGCAGGAACATGAGAGCAGAATTTATACAGACAGCAGACTGAACTGTTTGCATGTACTGCATTTATTTTATGAGCTTCATTATTTATCAACAAAAATAAGTTTTACACTAGAAAAGGTGACCCGAGTGACTTTTGTGTTGCAAACCAAACAGTCCACTGTAATATATATAAAATGATATGACGAATGATCAGCACACTTCATTTAGTTGCACATCACCAAACTCAACACCATCAACATTAAAAAACTGTTTATACGACCATGTTTTTCAGGGTCCTAAGTACCCTCTTTATTAATGACTGCACTCTCATACCCCTGCATCTCTACATAATATATTGACTGAGTGGTTACAATTATGTGATTCGCTGTAATTTTTTGTGTACATAACCTTGTTGTAATACACTGATCTCACTGTAATATATTGCATATGTGTTCTTCCTGTAATGTACTGCATTATATGATCTCACTGTAATACACTGCATTACAGGATCTCACTGTAATAAACTGCATTACAGGATCTCACTGTAATAAACTGCATTACATGATCTTACTTTAATACACTGCATTACATCATCTCACTGTAATACATCGCATTATGGGATCTTGTAATAAACTGTTTACATCATCTCATAATATACTGCAATATGTGTTCTCACTGTAATGCACTGCATCGCATGATCTCACTATAGCACACTGCATTATGGGATCTTGCTGTAATACACTTGGTTAAAACATTAGGTATAGGTTCATTTTTGCCTCATTGTTATACAATGTATTGCATGATTTAATTGTGATACACTGCATTACATGATCTCACTGTAATATACTGCAATATGTGTTCTGATTGTAATGCACTGCATTACATGATCTCACTGTAATACACTGCATTATGGGATCTTGCTGTAATACACTTGGTTAAAAACATTAGGCATAGGTTCATTTTTGTGTCATTACGGTGTGATAAAAGAGTGGCCAGCAACACAAATAACAAAATTCCACTCCTAGAGCCAATAACTTACAACCGCAGTTGAAGAAACAAATTTATTAATCCACAGGTCACAAGTGTAATCCACAAAGAGTCACTGTGTAAAACACAACAGGTCAAGCGCTTTCGTCAACAGACTTCATCAGAACAGCTCAAAACTTGTACAATCAACCCTTTTATATAAAAAAACTGCCATCAATTAAATTAAACAATCCTGAATTAAAGTGACAGTGTTATTCTAAAAATTACAAAAACAAATAAAAGTCTGCAAGTCACTCAAAATATAGTATATACAATATATATACATCTATGTTAAGGAATATATAAAAATATATATAAAATATGTATAATGAACTGTTTGATTGTGTTGAAATGATTGTATATACTATATTTTGAGTGACTTGCAGACTTTTATTTGTTTTTGTAATTTTTAGAATAACACTGTCACTTTAATTCAGGATTGTTTAATTTAATTGATGGTAGTTTTTTTATATAAAAGGGTTGATTGTACAAGTTTTGAGCTGTTCTGATGAAGTCTGTTGACGAAAGCTCTTGACCTGTTGTGTTTTACACAGTGACTCTTTGTGGATTACACTTGTGACCTGTGGATTAATAAATTTGTTTCTTCAACTGCAGTCATAGGTTATTGACTCTAGGAGTAGAATTTTGTTATTTGTGTTGCTTGCCACTCTTTTATCACACCGTGCTGACTTCCTGGTTGTTTTTTGGTGTGGTGAGCCACCTAGACCCATAATGGATGACAACGGACTTTCTCTGGTTTTTGAGGATGAGTTAGACAACCTTCCTTTTCCCTGAGGACAGCAGGTTAACGATGCAGGTGACCGTATGATGGAACTTATTTTAAACCTTACAAATAAGGTCTCCGAGTTACAGGAAGCCGTTTTTAAAATACAAAACCCTTTACTTCCGGTTTCAGGTGGAGCGAATGGGTGTAGTAACCGGGAAGTAAGGGAAACGGCATTTAAGACTGCTGTTAGGCTAAATCAAGGGGTCCGGAATACTGACAACGCGTCTGAGACCTCAGCTAACATGAACAAAATGCTACCCAGGGTAGGAAGTCAAGGCTTCCTTCAGACACATGATCGTTTGAGGGATTGGGTTAAAAACGATCATCTTTTCTTTAGAAACAACAACGCTGAAGGGACTAATAGTATTGACTCAAGGTTAGTTACTCTGGAAGTTAAAATGCATAAAGTTTGTGCACTTCAGTGTGATAATGCATATCTTAATGAATGTTTGAAAAAAGAAGAGTGCCTAAAGGGCTACAGGTTTTCAGGTTCCCTAATGGAAGAAGAGTGCCTAAAGGGCTACAGGTTTTCAGGTTGCCTAATGGAAGAAGAGTGCCTAAAGGGCTACGGGTTTTCAGGTTCCCTAATGGAAGAAGAGTGCCTAAAGGGCTACGGGTTTTCAGGTTCCCTAATGGAAGAAGAGCGCCTAAAGGGCTACGGGTTTTCAGGTTCCCTAATGGAAGAAGAGCGCCTAAAGGGCTATGGGTTTTCAGGTTCCCTAATGGAAGAAGAGTGCCTAAAGGGCGACGGGTTTTCAGGTTCCCTAATGGAAGAAGAGTGCCTAAAGGGCTACGGGTTTTCAGGTTCCCTAATGGTGTTAAGAAGGGACAACCTGAATGTGAGGAATCAGTGGAAATGTTCGATAGACATGGTATGGAATTAATAGAGTTTATTTTAAAAATTAATAACAAATGAATTGATGAGTTTTTAAAAGAAATTGATGAATTAAATAATGTAATTTTAGCTGATAGTAGTTTTATTAAGTACAACCATAGATATAATGGACTGTTTGATAGGGTTGAGAATGATGTGAAAGTCCCGGTATATGTGAGGCAGAGCACCTCGCTGGCCTTGTTCAAGAGAAATCTTGACCAATGGATGGGAGATCGCAGATATACCCCAGGGATTACCTCAGTGTCACTGCTCAACAGAGGCACAGCAAAATAATGGGTATAGTTCCCCATACTAAAGGGGTGGCGCAAGCCACAAAACTATGGGCTAGGCTTGTAAATGCCCTCGGGCAGATAGCCTAGTATCAACCTATGAACCTATGAACCTATGAATGTTAACATTGAAAGAAAGAAGAAAAAGTTGTTAAGGGATGAAAATGAGTACAAACACAACCTTGCATCCTCATTCCCTAAGGCCTATATAGAAGGGGAAAAAGTGGTAAACCATCAGCAGACTAGTGAGGGTAATCCCCATAGGGTTACACCAGGTCCCAGACATACTAATAACAATAATTTGTATGATTCAGAATACCCCCCTGAGAAGGCCAGCAAGGTTGCAGGATAAAAATAAATATAGGGATGAAAATAATGTTTTTTTAGGGGCCACAGGGGGAGGGGTGAGACGGAACAGTTACAGGAATCAGACAGGTTGGAGAAAGAACAGTTACCATCAGTCTTAGCCAGTGATGAATGTCTTGGTCATGGGGTCCAGGAGATTATCACGGTTAAGCACAATGGTTTATTACACACAGATAAAGGTTTTAACATTTTCAGTTATGCAGGAATTGAGATCAACAAAGAATTATTTCATCTTCTTATGAAGGGGATCAAATTTGTACCTGCTACTAGAGAGAACGTTTGTGACACCTTGATTGAATTAAAGATATTTGTGAGAAAGTTGAATTTAACATTTTTATTCAAAGACTCACACTACAATAATAGTAGTATGAGATCTAGTGTTAAGAAGAAGAGTTGTTTTACCCCACCCTTACACCCCTTATTGAGTTCCTTTGAAAATGCATGTTCACAGGAGATTTATCGGAATTTAAGGGAACATAGGTCAAAGGTATTTAATTTAGCTAAAACTGAAAAACAACTATTGGATGGTTTTAGAGGTGATGTTAACCTTAGATTCATGAAACCTGATAAGGGTGGGGGTATGGTGATAGCCAATACTGAAGATTACAATAATAGAATTTTCTGTATGTTACAGGATGAAATAAAATATGAATGTGTTTCCAGGAACGAAATCAACATTTCTTACAGAAAGATCAAGTTACTTCCGGAGGGTTCATTGTACCAAGGGGCAATCAACAAGGAAGTTTTCAATTTCCTTAATGTTGACCACCCCACAATCCCCATGGCTTTTGGTATATTCCAAAAACGCACAAGGATATTTTTGAACCCCCTTACAGATTAATTATATCTGGTCAGAATAGTATAACTTACCCTTTGGATGTTTTTATTGACCGTACAGTAAGGAATGCCTTGGCTCCAATTAACCATATTTTGTTTGATTCATGGGATTTTCTACAGAGAATCAAGAGAGACTATTATGACAAAGATGCCGGTTTCTTCACAATAGACGTGGTGGACCTATTCACCTCCATACCCCATGATAAGGGATTAGAATTTTTTCACGAGGTGTTGGTTGAGAAAACTAGCCTAAGTAACACTATGATTAATTTCACTATTGAGCTTATGAAAGTGATCCTTAAAAATAATTTTTTCAGTTTTGGTGGAGAATTCTTTCGACAAATAAAAGGAGTGGCAATGGGTAACAGCTGTGCCCCTTTATTTGCCAACCTTGTTATGTATAGGTGGGAAACTGTTTTAATTTTTAAACCACCTTTTAACGAACAATGGTTGGTATACCTTAGATTTCTTGATGACCTCTTTATTTTATGGAAAGGGGGTGAAATACATGAAAAATTTCTTGATTTCCTTAATGGACTATGTGATTATTTCAGATTCACTGGGAATAGTGGGAACTCCCACATCAACTATTTAGATGTTAGAATTACTAAGGATGTGAGGTCCAATTGTTTTGAATCATGTGTGTACAGAAAACCAACATTTTCGAATGACTACCTTGAATTTACAAGTAGCCATCCAACCTTTACTAAGAGGAACATTGTAAAGGGACAAATGGTTCGTGTAGCTCAAATGTGTTTGAATTTAGACTTGGTTAGGTCAGAAATGGATCTATTAGCTAGTATGTTTAGAGCTAGGGGTTATCCCTTGGACTTTATTAATAACATTAGGGACCAGGTGTTTGGTGAATGGGGTACTAGGTTCAAGCCACTTCTTGGTGATGAGGAGGGTATAGTTAACCAAACCCCGAGTCAAGATAAGGATTTTACACAGACGATGGTACTAACATATGAGGAAACTTCACTTGGAGTCAAAAACATTATTAAAAATAATTGGGTAATGTTTAAAGGGAACACAGAATTATTGGAAGTCTTAGGAGATGAGCCTTTTTTTACATATAGGGTTAATAGAAACCTAAAAAATTTATTGGAAGATCAAATTCTGGATAAAAAAGGTTATAAAAAAGGAACTACTAAATGTGGGGCTTGTGAACATTGTAAATTTATAATTGACACTCCATCAGTGGAACTTGGGCCCTACAAGATCGCTGTTAACTTTGGTGCAGGTACATGCACTACCACAGGCTTGGTGTACCTGGCTGTTTGTCAGGCCTGTGGATATTTTTATGTAGGGAAAACAGAAAGAAAACTGAATAGGAGAATTTATGAACACATGTACAGTATTTTAAGGAAGGACAGTAATAATGCCCTTTATAAATATATTGCCAATTTTCCAGACCATCACTTTCGGTTTGGGATTTTGGAGGTGGTGGCCAGGAACATCAGGGGAGGCGACTGGGCTAATCAACTGCTTAGAGCAGAAATAAGGTGGCAACTTAGATTAAATGCCACTGTAGCTCCAGGGATTAATGAACACATTAGTTTAAAGCCTGAACTGAGGTATCGGGCAACTAAACTTTGAAATTCCCTAGAGGCTTCTATTATTGAACATTTTTTGATATATATATTTTTTATTTTTATACATATTTTTTATTATTTTACTAATAGTTCGTCTTGGAAACAATGTAAACAACATTTTCTATCATTTCAACACAATCAAACAGTTCATTATACATATTTTATATATATTTTTTATATATTCCGTAACATAGATGTATATATATTGTATATACTATATTTTGAGTGACTTGCAGACTTTTATTTCTTTCTGTAATTTTTAGAATAACACTGTCACTTTAATTCAGGATTGTTTAATTTAATTGATGGCAGTTTTTTTTATATAAAAGGATCGATTGTACAAGTTTTGAGCTGTTCTGATGAAGTTTATTGATGAAAGCGCTTGACCTGTTGTGTTTTACACAGTGACTCTTTGTGGATTACACTTGTGACCTGTGGATTAATAAATTTGTTTCTTCAATTGCGGTCGTAGGTTATTGGCTCTAGGAGTGGAATTTTGTTATTTTTGTCTCTTTGTTATACAATGTATTGCATGATTTCATTGTGATACACTGCATTACATTATCTCACTGTAATATACTGCAATATGTGTTCTCACTGTAATATACTGCATTACGTGATCCTGCTGTAATACATTGTGTACATGATCTTGTAACACACTGCATTACATGATCTCACTGTAATATACTGCATTACGTGATCTTGCTGTAATACATTGTGTACATGATCTTGTAACACACTGCATTACATGATCTCACTGTAATATACTGCATTACGTGATCTTGCTGTAATACACTGTGTACATGATCTTGTAACACACTGCATTACATGATCTCACTGTAATATACTGCATTACGTGATCTTGCTGTAATACACTGTGTACATGATCTTGTAACACACTGCATTACATGTTCTCAGTGTAATATACTGCATTACGTGATCTTGCTGTAATACACTGTGTACATGATCTTGTAACACACTGCATTACATGTTCTCAGTGTAATACACTGCGTTGCTCGATCTTGCTGCGATATATTGTGTACATGATCAAACTGTAATACAATGGATTACATAATCTCACTGTAATATACTGCATTACATAATCTCACCGTAATAAACTGTTTTCATGATCTTGTTGTAATACACTGCATTACATGATTTCACTGTAATACACTGCAGTGCGTCATTGTACCTGGAGGTTAACCAAATCCTGCCTTCATTTTACTGTTGACTGACTGGTAATTGAACACTGAGGAAAAGGCTAACTGTTGATACAGATATACATATCTTATGTGGACAGTTTAGCGTAGCCCATCAGGCAATGTATTTCTGAGAAGAAACCAGCATTCCCAGGGAAAACACGCAAAGAAGATATGCACTCCATAGAGGCACTAAACTGGATGTCAGGATTGAAGCACAACCCCTAGAATTATATGACTGAAACTAACTACACTGCAGACTTTTCTTAAGATTTCAAGAGAGACATTGAAATGCCTGGTTTGCACAGAGCTGAAGCCTCTGATGTTATGTCCACTTCAGAATATGCTATAGTATTTGAATGATGGCCAGCACAGTGTCTCTTGGTCAACATTTGTTGGGATTAAATGTAAATTGCAGCAAGTATATGGGTCAGAAGTAACCAAACAAAAAATAATAAAGGGATTAAAATATTTGCTCATTAACAACTGAAACCATTTCCTGTATTACATAAATCACATTAGCTTCTGAAAAATGCAGCATTTGTAAAACATGTACATAAAAATTACATGTTTCCTAACAGCAGTCAGATTTATTTTATTTTTACATGCAAGACGCAGTGCTTTGTCAGTAGTATGTGTTTGTGGGGAGGGGTACATGTCCTGCCACAGCCCCTCCCTCCTTTGTGTATCATGACCCCCTCCCCTGCGCGCCATCCGGTGACAGGTAAGCAATGAGACAGTTAACGCCGGAGAGGAGAATGCCATGGGATGTTCATTCCACTCTTCAGTCTCCTGAGCCTCAGTGGGCTAACCTTCCTCTCAGGCACAGATTACGGGGGTCTTCTGACTGCATTCTCTATTCATACCACCAAGTTACTGGCAGATGTCCCAGTTTTCAGGGCTAACTCTGCTACAGACAGGTTAAAGTAGAAAAAAAACCATTTGAAATATATAAACCCAAGGCTAACTGTTGATACAGATTCTGAGACCTTTGAATGCAGACATTAAAAAAAATCTATTTATACAGCTTGTTGGAGGAAGAAGGCAGGAAGTAGACAGGATTTCCCTTCAAAAACTTTGCAGAGAGGTGCAGAGCTGAGAGCGAGTCTGCATGCCAGCACACTTAAAGTAGTGCAGATGATTTATGGTACCGCAATGCCATTGTCGTCACTATATTGTAGCTTTTTTTTTTTTTAACTCTGTTTATATTCCTGTCTGTCATTTAGATTTAAGGTCACTTCCAGCATATCATCAGGCATGGCTTTGGTCATTTCATGCAACAGTCATCATATTGTTTTTCTTGTGATGGGGGGGAGCTAACAAAATATGGCTTCTTCATGCCACAGAAGAGAGCTTTTCCATGTCATCTGGATGCAAACTGCACTAGTGAATTTCTTTCTGCCTTGACCAGGAGGATTTGTCATTTGATTTTAAGTCCAGTTGCATAATGTTTAATTATAATGACAAGCTCCCACTGGAACACACAGGTCAGATCTGTGAAGGCAAACTGGCATTTGATAAGGGGAGCTGACGAGATTCAAACCTGGGTGTACTGTAGTGAAGTTGAGAATATACATTTCACTTTAGAAAGCTGCTAATTAAAGTTATATTAGGTGTGCATTAACCGTGAAACAGTAATCTAAGGAGCTGAGCTGTTTTGATAGGACTGGGTGAGGAGTTGTTATACACATTCTATGAATGCAGATATTCTGATCTGTATTTCCAGAACTTCTGCATGTCCTAACGCTGTATGTTGTTACTCTTATTCCTAGTTATATGGTGTTTCATTACACAGGGATGTTTTCCAAGCTGCCTCTGGAGGCAAGGTTGTCATGTGACTGATATAAAGTCACAATTCGGAGGGCAGATTGGAAGTGGTGCTTAGAAAATACCTCCCCAGACAAAGAAATGGCCAAGGTGCTTATTAAGCCCCACAGTACTTGACCACCCTGAAATGCACAAGTGTATTTTTTTAATATTTTGTTCATCAGAGTACCTTGATGTTTCAGAAAGTTGTGTTTGGTAATATCTGTTTTTTGGCTGGTTTGAAATATAAATCTGTCTTGTTTATAGTCTTTAGAATGAGTTTTCTAAGACCCGAAGTTCTTTCTCACCAGATGGGTTGCCCTCATCATTAGCTACACTGTGCAGCTGTTGTGCCCCCATGTGGTTGCAGATAAAAATGCATCTCAAAGACTTTGATAAGAAGGTAGGTGTGTGTGTGTGTGTGTGTGTGTGTGTGTGTGTGTGTGTGTGTGTGTGTGTGCGTGTGCATATGTGTGTGTGTGTGTGTGTGCGTGTGCACGCATATGTGTGTGTGTGTGTGTGTGTTTTGTCTCTGTCTCTTACAAACACAGATGCACACAGATTTATTCATCACAAATCACAATGGGAGGAAAAAACAAATGGAAGGATTCAACATTTGTAATGACGTATGTAGCTCTGTGTGAGCATTTGCCCCACTCAAGTATGTTACAAAATATTGTCTGAATCTCTATTAAATACCACTCAGTGTTCAGTCAAGATGAAAAATCCCAACATGCATGGAGGAAAGTAGGCTGACAGAGGAAAAGATGGCAGCTCATTAGGTACAGTTAACCGCTCAGGCTGGTGAGAAAACAGGAACTTATTTTTTTATAAATACATTTTTCACAGGAACTTGATTATACAGATGGAACATATTTATGAGAAAGAAAGAGGCTATAAGAAGGGAATGAGTGTCTAGTCTATACAAAACTGTCAGTTATTAACACTTTCAAGAACAAAAGTAGTAAACATTAATAATTATTTCCATCTACTTTTTCAACAAAACAGATTTTTAAAGTCATTTAAGAATAGTGTTTACAGTATTTAACCCGGGTAAAACCAATGTCATCTTGCCCATATCCAGATTATTGTTTTCTGACCAGCCTGGTGAGGGTTTGTGTTTCTGTAGATTCATTTTGTATGTTTTCATGATTCTTCTTAACTTCATAGTGCCGCTGTTAATTTCCTTTATTTGTACTGTTGTATTGTTTTTTTATTTATTTTTTTATTTTTATTTAACGTTTACCAGGAAAGTCCCACTGGGACAGATCCCATTTTTAACAGAGGCCCAGGGAAAAATGCTCCAAATGCATGTCTTTGGAGTATGGGAGAAAACTGGAGCACCCAGAGGAAACCCACAAGAACACAGGGAAGACATGCAGACTCCACACAGAAGGCACACCAGGCTAGAATCAAACCGGAGAACCTCTTGCTCTGTGGCATCAATGCTACCTGCTGCACCGCTGCACCACCCACTACTTAATTATAGTTAACTACATATGAAACAGACAGCCTATTTACTTCCTGTTACTTCAGTCCTTTTTGTCACACTGAATACATAATATGCAAAGGTTCCTTGAATTTTTCCCCAAAATATCATACCTCATGTTGCATATCCTCTCCTAGATATATTTTTTATAAATAAAATATAACATTGAGCCTTGCCTACCTTAGAATTATATCTCTGACATTTTGAAGCTGTACTCCTTTTTCACACCTTAAAACAGCCTTAAATGGGTTAAAAACCCCCCATATGATAGTCATTTGCTTATCAGTAGCCAGTATCCACCCCTACCCAGTTTGGATTTGTCAGAGGTAGGTCTTGCCTACTAAACTTTAGGGGTTTCTTTGAGAAGGTCACCATGGCAATGGACAAGGAGAAACTGTCCATACCTCCTACAGTGACCAGTGACCTGGCTATGGCACTTGGGCATTGTAAACACACTGTCAGAATTAGGCATAAACCCCTATGTAACGTGCTGCATAGCCAGCTGGCTTACAGATAGGACCTAGGAAGTTCAGATTGGACAGACCACCTCTATAAAGAGGCCAGTCACCAGCAGAGTCCTTCAGGGCTTTGAGCTAGGTCCACTCCTCTTTGACATCTACTTCTCAGAAGTCAAGGCCAATGTCAAGAACCTGTCACTGACCAAATATGCAGATAATTGCCAGCTAGGAGCAGTCACAGAATCCTCCCAAGATGCTAACATTTTACAGGATGATCTAACATAAACAAATGACTCGTGCCAAAGCTATGGCTTAAAACTCAATGCAGGAAATGTATAATAGTAAGTTTTGGGAAGTTAGCCACTCTGGGAAGCTACCTCATAAATAAAACACCCCTGAGAGTAGACCCAGTAGTCAGGGATTTGGGGACGCATTTAGATAGTAACCTGGCCTTTGACTAACTTTGGTCTAAGGAAGTAAGGAAGTCATTTTATATCACTGGACTTATAAGTAAGGGCATGGCATCTCAGTCCAGGGAAGTGATCACACCACTGTACTCATCCGTCATTAGACCCATCATTGAGTTTAACTCAGTGCTGAATTTAGTCTTTTGGGTGAACATTAAAGGCAGTAGAACTTCGTACTGTTTAGCATAATCTGCTCCAATAAAGAGCCATTAATAGCCTCCTAACCCCAACACACCCCCTTGTAGCTGACCAATCAAAGACCTGGACAGTATGGATATGCAATGTCCTAACTTCTCTGTAGCCACCTTGGTGGATGTAGCCATCCAGAGACAATGCAGCAATAGTCTCATGTTTACCGGCAACCACGTAATCCTTAAAGAAGCAGGCACAGTATACAAGAAGTGTATTTACACAATGAAACTGGAGGCTAAGCTCTCACATACAGGGGTACATCAGGTTATTGAAGCCATGCACACAACACCCACCTCACATAGTACACAGTGCACACATAGACTAATATATGCTGATGCACTTAAAAGCAATCTGCGTAAATAACAAAGATCACCTAGACCACCCGTTGCCAAAGCTATGCCTCAGCAAGCCCAAAGGCACTCAGAAAAACAACGCTTAACACCATGCGTGTGGTCACTCACAGTGGAGCCCCAAAAACTAAGCCCCTAAGGCAAGCAAACACTCTTCCCAGGACTCCCATCAAGGGGGACCCCATTGTAAGATATACTGATGCCTCTCTAACCCGGCCGAAGAGAGAAGATAATCGATCACACATGCACTCAAAGCAATATTCCACAGATACCAGTATGATTCCATTATACTTCAAGTAGGTGTAAATGACTTATGGACAAGATGAAGAGAGACATTATGGATTTTTCAGACTATGTGCCTAGCATTAAGCTGCATATTACATCACTGAGGATGATGTCACAATATGAGCAAAAGATGATTGATTTTAACAACTGTATGTCTTTCTGATGTCATAGGTTCATAGGTTCATAGGTTTATACTAGGCTATCTGCCCTAAGGCATTTATAAGCCTAGCCCAAATTATTGTGGCTTACGCCACCCCTTATATGAAAAAATACTGTGCCCATTAGTTTGTTGTGCCTCTGTCCAGCAGTGACACAGAGTTGATTCCTGGGGTAAACCTACGATCTCCCATCCACAGGTCTAGATTTCTCTTGAACAGAGTCAGCGAGGTGCTCTGCCTCACATGGACCGGGATTTTATTCCACAGCATAGGGAGTCTCTGAGTGATAAATCTATCCCTCCAGCACGTCCTATTTATATCCGTGCTAAGGTTTAAGTCGCTTGCTCTAGTGGTTTTGGTGGATTTGGATTTTTTGAGGTGGAGCATGTCCATTAATTCCGGGTTGGACATGGCCTTGTATGTCAGGCACATGTCACCTCTGAGCAGACGGTATGCGACTGAATAGAGCTGGAGTTTCTTCAATCTGGCAGCATATGACAGATTTTGGAGTCCCTTTATCCTTTTGGTGAGGAACTTTTGGGGTCTCTACAATTGCTGCAGGTGTCGGGTGAGATACATCCCGAATGGGGCATTGTACTCGATCATTGGTCTGATAAGTGAAGAGTACAGGGGAACAATGACCTCACTAGATCTGGATGTGAATCCCTTCATGATCAGGTGGGCAATGTAGAAGGTCTTTCTAACCACTTTAGCAATGTGAGTGTCAAAAGAAAGGCCACTGTCAACCTGGGTCCCCAGGTCCCTGATAACCTCTTCTGTGCTTAGTGGATTGCCACCTATATGGTAGCTTGGGGTTACCTTGTTTTTCCCGAAGGGTATGACTATACATTTTTGGCGTTTAACTTCAGGCCATGGCTCTGGCACCAGCTATCTGTTTCCGTGAGTCCCTTCTGAAGGATATCCGTGTCCGATGCACTTTCCACTATGGCGCCCAGTTTGCAGTCGTCTGCAAACTTTGTCAGCCAAAGTCCTCCCATGTTGGCCTGTACTTCTGAGAAGTAGATGCCAAACAATAGGGGCCAAGGACCGAGCCCTGTGGGACACCACTTGTGACCGGCTTGGAGTCTGACACAGCGCCAGCAACTCTAACCCTGTGGGTTCTGTCCTTAAGCCAGTTTGCAACCCATCTTGTGACATATGGGTTTACATTTAAGCTGGTAAGTTTTTCTACAATACCCGAGTGGGGTATTGTGTCGAAAGCCTTTGCAAGGTCAAGGTAGGCTGTATGGACTGCCTTTCCCTCATCAATGGCCTTGGTGACTGTTTTGAAGAAGTCAACCAAGTTCAAAAGGCATGATCTTCCCTTGACAAAGCCAAACTGGGTCGGGTCCAATGTCTGCAAGTCCCCTATATCTTTGTTTATGAGCTCCATTATGATCCTCTCCATAGCTTTGCAGACTAGACTTGTTAAGCTTATGGGGCGGTAATTACCAGGGTCCGAGAGGCACCGCCTTTGTGGAGTGGGACCACAGTTGCCGTACGCCACTCCTTGGGCACGTATCCTGTGGTAAGGCTGAGATTAAACAGCTGCCTTATGTGCGGGTTTAATTCCTCATTTAGCTCGTGTAGCACACAGCCGGGGACACCATCTGGTCCCATTGATGCTGTGTTTTTAGCTTTAGAGAGAGCAGCTTTCACCTGTGCATTTGAGATGTCCGGGAGGCTACACTCGGCTGGGATAGTTATCTCTCCTTTAGGCGGGGAGAGGGGTGAAGTTTGCACTGAACCTGTCTGCCAGTATGTTGGCAATGTCTGTGGGTTCAGTGATTTTTGTATCATTTTGGACTAATTCTGAGCATATCTGGGAGTTTCCACCCAGGTTCCTAACATAGCTGAAAAAGGCCTTATGATTGTCCTTTGAATCCATGGCAATTTTTCTCTCAAAATTGGCCTTAGTTGATTTTATGAGTGCTCGTATTTTTTACTAATAATGATCAGGGTGACTTCCCTTTTATGGATTTTGTTCTATCATGTAATAGCTTTCTCCTCTTATTGTAAAGTTTGTTAATGGCTGGGGTCCACCAGACTGGACGTTTGCCCTTTGTGGAAAGAGTCTTGGTTTTATTTGGGATTGCCTGATCCATGCAGTCCTGGAGGTGTTCATAGAAGGCATTTGTAAGGGCTTCCGCAGCTTGGGTTGTGGTTTCCTCTGGCTCAGGGGCCTTGAAGGATACCACACCAGTCTTGAGTAGTGTGAAGTTTGCTTTAGAGAAGTTCTTCACTATGGTCTTTTTGCTTGGGGTGGGGCGGATGTGGATTTCCAGTGAGATTAGTTTATGATCAGATCTCACCAATGAGGGATATACTTCCGGTGTGGAGCATTTTGTCCCCATGTTTGTGACAATGAGATCTAGTATATTTTCTCCTCTCGTGGGAACAGTGACTAGCTGTTCCATGGCATTTGAATTTATGAACTCCAGGAACCATTGGGCTAGAAAGTTAGGGCTTGAGTAATGTTCCCAGTCTATATTCGGGTAGTTGAAGTCACCCAATATGATGGTGTTTGAGATACATTTATACCCTCCAGTGTCTTCAGGAAGGCTGTGTGGGGTTCCTGAGTTTGAGAGGGTGGCCTGTAGCATGCTACAATTTGTAGAGCAGTTTTGCCTATGGTTAGTTGCACCTGGATGGTTTCCAAGCTTGCATTGCCACCAACCTGGAGGTGTGAGTATCCTTTATGAATATGGATACACCCTCCTTTTGTGGTGTGGTCCGGGTTTTGGGGCCGAACGCATGATATGAGGTAAAACCTAATAGTGCTGGGGTGCTCTCAGGAGCCTTGAACCAGGTTTCAGTTACAGCACAGACATCGATGTTCTCCATACTGAGAAGGGCCTCGAGTGCGTGCATTTTGAGATTTAGACTTCTGGCATTGAGCAGCATTACCCTCAGTTTCTTCCCATTTTTGTTTTCTAGGGTGGTAGGTTTAGAATTTGAGCCTTGCCTAAAAAGGCACTATGGGGTGGCAAGAGCCTTAGCCAATATCCGGAATCCCAGGGTGACAGGTGCAAGCCGCCCTTGCGAAGCAGCGTGGCTTGTCAAGCATGTCATCCCAGGCAGACAGACATTGGATCCCCTTTGAATGACACCAGACATTAAGCCAATTGTTAAAGCTGATCATCTTGTCTCTATATTGTGGCATCATTCTTGGTGAAGGAAGGATACTGCTCAGGGTTAGGGTCATACCTGCCTGGGCTACATAATCAGAGAGCTCCTCTATGTCTCTTTTCATGTAGTCCAGGGAGGTACGTCTCAGGTCGTTCACACCAGCATGGACAATGACTGTGTCATATTTGTACTTGCCATGGAGTGACCCGAGTGCTTGTGTTATGTGGCGGATTCTAGCGCCCGATAGGCAGCTTACTCTCCTTGTTCAGCCTGGTGAGTGGGACGTCAGTGTGTCTGACTATGGAGTCACCTATGACAAGTATGTTTGGTGTTGTATTTGGCCTTAAGGGCTGTGACTGCTTTGCACACTGCTTTTGTGGTTTATGTGTTGCTTGTGGGGTGTCTTGAGGTAGCAGTTGTTTGGGTGTCTGCTTTGGAGGCCTCTGCTGTTTAGGTAAATTTTTACTCAGAGCCTCCGAGTATGTCTTTGTGTGTTTATGTGTTTGATTCAGTGGAGTGGTAGCATTATGTGAGGCTGGTTTTGTGGTGTGTGTAGTTGCCTTCTCCTCCTGTCTGGTCTTGCCAGTCCTGAGTTGAGAGAGCTCAGCCTCCAGTTTGGCTAAATAGCTGCATCTCTCGCAAGTATTTGTGTTATGTGGGAGGAGGAGAGGGTTGTCTGTGTACATGAGGCAGTTATAACATTGCCTCAAGATTCCCAGATTCACCAGCTGGACCGGAGAGGAGATTGACAACTGACCTTTGGACATGCTAGAATAATATTGGGAAATCCTTAATTGAAAACAAGGGCCAGTGGGGAGTGAGGGTGTAGTGCTTTTAATTTTTAGTGCTGACTTATATAATTGCTTTAGTGAGCAAGTGCCAGGTAACTTGAGTGCAATGTGTTACAAGTAACTAAATGCAAAATGACAAACAGTAACTTTCTTTCAAGTGAAACAAGGAAATAAGTACAGTAAGCAATGCAGATATCACCAGTGATCCACAGAAGCTGAGAAGTTGCGTATTAGGTGGAATTAGCTTCCAGGGAAATAACAAGCAAACAAACAACAAGCATATAAACAAAGCTAGATTCAGTAGGCCTGGATCTAGTCTATGCTAGAGCAAACAAGGTGAACCAATTTCAGTAAGATACAGTTCAAATATTCAGGCACTATAAACCTTTAACCAGAAAATTCCCAGCTCAGAAGGGCAGAGTCCAGCCTCTTCTCCCACAAGAGTGCAGACCACGAACCTTCTTAATGTAAAATAACTGGCCTGAAGCCCAAGTGCCTAAACCAGAACTAATACACTTGGACACTGGGCTCTCAATCAGCAGTTCCCAACTTAGAAGGATGAAAGCTACCTGTCCTGCCACCACAGTGCTTGCCACAAACCTTCCTAATGTAAAACAACTGTTCTGAAGCCCAAGTGCTTAATCCAAAAGACTTGAATGATAGCTACACTTTAATCAAGTCACAACCAAGCAGTAATAAATACCATTGAATACTTTAGAGAATGTCTGGATTAGTGCTCAAGTTACACAAACAAAGCTAGATCCAGCAGGCCCGAATCCAGTCTATGCCACAGCAAACAAGGTGCACCAACTTCAGTAAGGAACAGTTCAGATATGCATGCACTATAAGCCTTTAACCAGAAATTCCCAGCTCAGAAGGGCAGAGTCCAGCCTCTCCTCCCACAAGAGTGCAGACCACGAACCCTCTTAATGTAAAATAACTGGCTTGAAAGCCTAAGTGCTTAAACCAGAATTAATACACTTTTAGAATAACAGACACTGAGCCCTCAATCAGCAGTTCTCAACCTAGAAGGATGTAAGCTACCTGTTCTGCCACAACAGTGCAGACCACAAACCCTCTCAGTGCAAAACAACTAACTGGTCCGAAGCCCAAGTGTTTAAACCAAAAGGCTTAGAATGAGTTACACCAAGCAGTAATAAATACAATTGAGTATTTTAAGATGATGCAAAAGTAAAAAGAAGTAGGTAAAACACAAGTACAGTAAAAGCAGATGAAATTTTTTTTTTTTTTTTTTTCTGAACAAGTGCTGAGATCAAAGAAACAGATTTGAGTGCTGAAACTAGAAAACTGGCTAGTTATAAGAAATAAACAAGCTAGAAGGCTTCCCTCAAACACAGAAGGGCTTGGGGGCTCAGAAGCCTACAAATAGTCTGTACCACTTAACAAGAAAGGCAGGAAATAAGCTTAATTTTTTTTTTTTTTTTTCTATTTCCCAGATGCTCTCTTTGTACACAGTAGGAGTGCCTGAAATCAGAATATGATCTCACTGCACTCAGTTGAGTGAGCAAATGAGATGGGCCCAGAGGCAGGCTGAGGGGCGGGCAGTTTCAGTGCCACTAACTGAAGAGCAGAATAACTTCAGATAAAAATTCCTTCAACACTCCTTCATACACAGTTTAAATCAATTTAAATACTGTATTTTTTAAAAAAAAAGTGCAGAAAAAGGTACTTAAATTCTCTTATACGTCCAGTTGAATATAACCAAGTTTTTAGCTGGCCAAGCTGAAGTTTTAAAGCAGGAATTATTTCACATGCACCAGTTTAAATATGCAAGGACAGGAAGTCAAAGAATGTGGCTACCCCCACACCTGTAATTACTAGCAAATAACAAAATTCAGCCAACACTAGCTTTAGTTCAAGTTACTGAAGAGCAGAATAACTTCAGATAAAAATTCCTTCAACACTCCTTCATACACAGTTTAAATCAATTTAAATACTGTATTTAAAAAAAAAAAAGTGCAGAAAAAGGTACTTAAATTCTCTTATACGTCCAGTTGAATATAACCAAGTTTTTAGCTGGCCAAGCTGAAGTTTTAAAGCAGGAATTATTTCACATGCACCAGTTTAAATATGCAAGGACAGGAAGTCAAAGAATGTGGCTACCCCCACACCTGTAATTACTAGCAAATAACAAAATTCAGCCAACACTAGCTTTAGTTCAAGTTACTGAAGAGCAGAATAACTTCAGATAAAAATTCCTTCAACACTCCTTCATACACAGTTTAAATCAATTTAAATACTGTATTTTTTTAAAAAAAGTGCAGAAAAAGGTACTTAAATTCTCTTATACGTCCAGTTGAATATAACCAAGTTTTTAGCTGGCCAAGCTGAAGTTTTAAAGCAGGAATTATTTCACATGCACCAGTTTAAATATGCAAGGACAGGAAGTCAAAGAATGTGGCTACCCCCACACCTGTAATTACTAGCAAATAACAAAATTCAGCCAACACTAGCTTTAGTTCAAGTTACTGAAGAGCAGAATAACTTCAGATAAAAATTCCTTCAACACTCCTTCATACACAGTTTAAATCAATTTAAATACTGTATTTTTTAAAAAAAAAGTGCAGAAAAAGGTACTTAAATTCTCTTATACGTCCAGTTGAATATAACCAAGTTTTTAGCTGGCCAAGCTGAAGTTTTAATTAGAAGGGGATCCAATATTTGTCAGCTTGGGAGTACATGGTCAACAGACCACATTGCTTTGCCAAGGATGGTCTGCACCTCTCCCTCTAGGCTTTTGAATACTGGCTGAAACTTTATCCACCCCCATAGTGCTTCATTAAAGTAATGCCAAATTGACAAACCTACCAACACAGAAAAATCAACTCAACTGAACCTCAAGGTGTTACAGCTCAGTACCAGGAGCCTAAATAAAAAACTACAGCCCCTCCAAACCCCCCTCACACTAAGAATATAGTTGCCTGCAGAATTACTGAGGGGTTTAATGCAGCAGAGAGTACACCAGCAGTGCAAGGTTCCATTGCCTTCCACACTTTTAGACCAGTAACTGTACAGACAAGGACTAAAGGTGGAAGTGTGTCAATATACATCAGTAACCAGCAGACCTGTAGGGTGGTCAAACAGGATGATGTGCTGCAGATCATGTACTGTATCCTAGCCAGCTATAGGTCACCCTCAGTGTCTCAAGAAGCTCACAATGCATACATGGACCTGCTGAAGACCCATACCATCCAACCTAACACTCCACACGTGGGAGAATTTAATTTCCCATCCATAGACTAGGAATCATACATAGCCTAAAATCTACAGGCACAGGAATTCCTGGACTTCATAAATATAAAAAAACAACATAAATAGGACATGCTAGAGAGACAGATATTTCTCACAGAATTCCCATTATCTGTATCAGGCTTCCCATCCATTTGAAGCAGAGTTCCTCCCTATCTCTCTTTAAGCACAACTTGAAACAGTGGATGGTAGTTGGAAATTCACCCCTGGTCTGACACCTATGTCTCTGATGGACAGATGCAATAAATCACCACCTGTCTAAATCAAATTTGTGGGTCACATGTGGTTTACACAGCTAGACTTATAAGGGCCCTAGTGGTTGTTAGCCTAGTATACACCTATGACCCTATAAGGGCCCTAGAAGTCCTTAGCCTAATATACACCTATGACTCTATAAGGGCCCTAGTGGTCGTTAGCCTAGTATACACCTATGAACCTATAAGGGCCCTAGTGGTCATTAGCCTAGTACACACCTATGAACCTATAAGGGCCCTAGTGGTCCTTAGCCTAATATACACCTATGACCCTATAAGGGCCCTAGTGGTCGTTAGCTTAGTATACACTTATGAACCTATAAGGGCTCTAGTTGTCATTAGCCTAATATACACCTATGAACCTATAAAAGCCCTAGTGGTCATTAGGCTAGTATACACCTATGAATCTATAAGGGCCCTAGTGGTCATTAGCCTAGTATGCACCTATGAACCTATAAGGGTCCTAGAGGTCATTAACCTAATATAAACCTATGAACCTATAATGGCACTAGTGGTCATTAGCCTAGTATACATCTATAAACCTATAAGGGGCTCTAGTGGTCATTAGCATAATATACACTTATGAACCTATAAGAGCCCTAGTGGTCATTAGCCTAGTATACACATATCAACCTATAAGGGCCCTAGAGGTCATTAGCCTAATATACACCTATGAACCTATAAGGGCCCTAGTGGTCATTAGCCTAGTTAACACATATGAACCTATAAGGGCCGTAGTGGTCATTAGCCTAGTATACACTTATGAACCTATAAGGGCCCTAGTTGTCAGTAGCCTAATATACACCTATGAACCTATAAAAGCCCTAGTGGTCATTAGCCTAGTATACACCTATGAACCTATAAGGGCCCTAGTGGTCATTAGCCTAGTATACATCTATGAACCTATAAGGGGCTCTAGTGGTCATTAGCATAATATACACTTATGAACTTATAAGAGCCCTAGTGGTCATTAGCCTAGTATACACATATTAACCTATAAGGGCCCTAGAGGTCATTAGCCTAATATACACCTATGAACCTATAAGGGCCCTAGTGGTCATTAGCCTAGTTAACACATATGAACCTATAAGGGCCGTAGTGGTCGTTAGCCTAGTATACACTTATGAACCTATAAGGGCCCTAGTTGTCATTAGCCTAATATACACCTATGAACCTATAACAGCCCTAGTGGTCATTAGCCTAGTATACACCTATGAACCTATAAGGGCCCTAGTGGTCGTTAGCCTAGTATACACCTACAAACCTATAAGGGTCCTAGTGGTCATTAGCCTAGTATACATCTATGAACCTATAAGGGTCCTAGTGGTCATTAGCTTAATATAAACCTATGAACCTATATTGGCACTAGTGGTCATTAGCCTAGTATACATCTATGAACCTATAAGGGTCTCTAGTGGTCATTAGCATAATATACACCTATGAACCTATAAGGGCCCTAGTGGTCATTAGCCTAGTATACACATATTAACCTATAAGGGACCTAGTGGTCATTAGCCTAATATACACCTATGAACCTAAAAGGGCCATAGTGGTCATTAGCCTAGTATACACCTATGACCCTATATGGGCCTTAGTAGTCCTTAACCTAATATACACATATGACTCTATAAGGGCCCTAGTGGTCGTTAGCCTAGAATACACGTATGAACCTATAAGAGCCCTAGTGTTCATTAGCCTAATAGACACCTATGAGCCTATAAAAGCCCTAGTGGTCATTAACCTAGTATACACCTATGAACCTATAAGGGCCCTAGTGGTCGTTAGCCTAGTATACACTTATGAACCTATAAGGGCCCTAGTGGTCATTAGCCTAGTATACACCTATGAACCTATAAGGGGCCCTAGTGGTCATTAGCCTAATACACACCTATGAACCTATAAGGGCCCTAGTGGTCCTTAGCCTAATATACACCTATGACACTATAAGGGCCCTAGTGGTCGTTAGCCTAGTATACACTTATGAACCTATAAGGGCCCTAGTTGGCATTAGCCTAATATACACCTATGAACCTATAAAAGCCCTAGTGATCATTAGCCTAGTATACACCTATGAACCTATAATGGCCCTAGTGGTCATTAGCCTAATATACACCTATTAACCTATAAGGGCCCTAGAGGTCATTAGCCTAATATACACCTATGAACCTATAAGGGCCCTAGTGGTCATTAGCCTAGTATAAACCAATGAACCTATAAGGGCCCTAGTAGTCATTAATCTAGTATACACCTATGAATCTATAAGGGACCTAGTGATCATTAGCCTAATATACACCTTTGAACCTAAAAGGGCCATAATGGTCATTAGCCTAGTATACACTTATGAACCTATAAGGGCCCCTAGTGGTCATTAGCTTAGTATACACCTATGAACCTATAAGGGCCCTAGTGGTCATTAGCTTAATATACACCTATGAACCTATAAGGGCCCTAGTAGTCATTATATTCATAGGTTTATACTAGGTTAACTGCCTTTAGTGCTATTTTAAGCCTAGTGAATTACTTCACATGAGAATCAAACCCTGGATCTTGTGTCTGTATGGTAAACACGTTAAACATTATGCCAACCTCCATCCCAAAAGGCACCCCCAGCCAAGAATCAAACCAGAGAACCTCTTGCTGTAAGGTGATAACACTACTGCTGCACCATTCTGCCGTCCTATTAGCTTAATATACACCTATGAACCTTTAAGGGTCCTAGTGGTCGTTAGCCTAGTATACACCTATAAGGCCCCTAGTGGTCATTAGCCTAGTATACACCTATGAACCTATAAGGGCTCTAGTAGTCGTTAGCCTAGTATACACCTATAAACCTATAAGGCCCCTAGTGGTTGTTAGCCTAGTAGACACCTATGAACCGATAAGGTCCCTAGAGGTCATTAGCCTAATATACACCTATGAACCTGTAAGGGCCCTAGTGGTCATTAGCCTAGTATAAACATATGAACCTATAATGGCCCTAGTGGTCATTAGCCTAGTATACACCTATGAATCTATAAGGGACCTAGTGGTCATTAGCCTAATATACACCTATGAACCTAAAAGGGCCATAGTGGTCATTAGCCTAGTATACACCTATGAACCTATAAGGGCCCTAGTGGTCATTAGCCCAGTATACACCTATGCATCTATAAGGGCCGTAGTGGTCATTAACCTAATATACACCTATGAACCTATAAGGGCCCTAGTGGTTGTTAGCCTAGTATACACCTATGAACCTATAAGGGCTCTAGTGGTCATTAGCCTAGTATACACCTATGAACCTATAAGGGCCCTAGTGGTTGTTAGCCTAGTATACACCTATGAACCTATAAGGGCTCTAGTGGTCATTAGCCTAGTATACACCTATGAACCTATAAGGGCCCTAGTGGTCAGCCTAGTATACACCTATGAACCTATAAGGGCCCTAGTGGTCGTTAGCCTGGAATACACCTATGAACCTATAAGGGTCCTAGTAGTCATTAGCCTAGTATACACCTATAAACCTATAAGGCCCCTAGTGGTCGTTAGCCTAGTATACACCTATGAACCTATAAGGGCCCTAGAGTTCATTAGCCTAATATACACCTGTGAACCTGTAAGGGCCCTAGTGGTCATTAGCCTAGTATATACCTATGAACCTATAAGGGCCCTAGTGGTCATTAGCCTAGTATGCACCTATGAATCTATAAGGGCCGTAGTGGTCATTAACCTAATATACACCTATGAACCTATAAGGGCCCTAGTGGTTGTTAGCCTAGTATACACCTATGAACCTATAAGGGCTCTAGTGGTCATTAGTCTAGTATACACCTATGAACTTGTAAGGGCCCTAGTGGTCATTAGCCTAGTACACACCTATGAACCTATAAGGGCCCTAGTGGTCATTAACCTAATATACACCTATGAACCTGTAAGGGCCCTAGTGGTCAGCCTAATATATACCTATGAACATATAAGGGCCCTAGTGGTCATTAGTCTAGTATACGCCTATGAACATATTATGCCTCCTTCGGTATGTACCTGACCAGGAACATGCGGCAATTGGAACGTTCAAAGAGATTACTCACAAAACAAATACAGGGCATAAACACAATTACCTACACAGATCACCTCAAAACACTATCTGTATACTCTGTTTCCTTCAGACTGCTGACAGGTGAGCTGTGCCTGGCGTGCAGAGCATCCTTGGATCCCAGTCAGATAGACCGTTTGCATATCCACAGAATCACCAGCATCAGAAGGCCAGGGTCTAAGGACCTAAACTTTGCTTACAACATAAATAGGACATGTTGGAGGGACAGGTATGTATCTCAGAGAATTCATGTTCTCTGGAATAGTCTTCATGTCCATGTGATGCATGGCTAATGACCATTATGGCCCTTTTAGGTTCAAAGGTGCTTCCCTAACCATATGCAAGTGTAACCTGGAACAGTGGATGGGAAGACAAAATTTCACCCCAGGTTTGGCACCTATGTCTCTGATAGACTGTGGCAACCATTAAATCCTGCCCTAGCTAACATACACCCTTACATTTGGATTGCATGGGTAAACTTATCAAAGTCCTAGTGGTCGTTAGCCCAGTGTACACCTGTGAACCTTTGAGCATTAATTAATAGTTGCACTATTTACCAATTATTAAATAATTCATACCTCACATCAGTGACCTTTTCCTTCAGTAAGTTGGCATAAATTGTTCTACTGTCTTTGTGAACATTCTTCCATTTTTTTCAAGGTGTAATACAGCCAGTATGTTACTTCATCTTTAGAATGCATAGCTGCAGTAGAGTTGGAGTGGGGTTTCAAGGCACAATACATAATGTTTGGAAGGTGGCTGGGCCACCATGTAGCCAAAAACAGAGAAGGTTATACTGGAACAATTCTTCTGGCATTAAGAAAGTTGTCTTTTCTTTAGTGAGAGGGATTTGCTAGTACCTTTCCTGCCATGGGTGAGACTCCTACCTTCCCTAATCTCTCTATTAACTCATTATCCTTGGGCATGGGGTAACTGTCATTTTTGGAAATGGTGTTCAGTTTCTGAAAACTCAGTACTGAACTTGATTTTCCCATCAGGTTTTGGGTCTAACGCTGCAAGACACTGTCATTGTACTTCTCAGTTACCTCTAGTTGAATCATTTTCTTACATTTTCATCTACCGCCTTTCTTTGTAATGCTGGTATCCCTTAGGCTTTCCATTAACCTTCTTTCCTGGGGTACTCTCAGTGTGGCAGTGAATCAAATGTGTTCTGCCAGGCAATTTAGAAAATACTTTCTTGCTCTAAACAGAATATTTTTTTTATTTCTGCTTTCTGTAGCTTAGAGAGTGTGTTATCTGTCTGAACTTCGGGTATAGAAGCCAGTTTTCTTTCTGTACCAGATTCACTAACATCTGCTGTTAATCAAACTACCAAAATTTGTACTTCTTTTCATGGTTTCATACTGTTAATATAGTATTCAGTTTTAACTGTTTTTGATTTATCTGATGAAGCAACTTGTATGTTGTAAAAACGCTTACGTTTTTATTTTATTTATTTGATTAAACTGTTCTGCCTTGTAAGTTCTGTGCAGTTTTTATTCATTTTTAGTGCTACTTCAGTTTACTGCACCGTTATGAACCCTTTGCTCATTCTTGGATTTTACAATATCAAAGGATTGTTAAAGTCTGGAATATGGAGCAGTCTTCTATCACTTAGGACACCCGGCAAGCAAGTTCTGAATTTCTTTTGTTATTCCTTGCCCATAAAATCTTGCTAGGATTGGTAATTTAGTCTGGTCTGTTCATCAGTATCCTCAGGTTTCTGGCTCTGTAGTAACATCATTACTAGTTACTGAAAACCTGTACGTATATGCATATACACATTCTTTTATTTATTCATTTATTTCTTTATTTAACTTACTACGTGAGAGCACTAGTTAAATTACGTTTTTCAGGCACAGTCCAGTTAGGGTCAGCATGCATTAGTAAGGCTGGCAGGGGATAGTAGTAAGGTTAGCCCCCATGAATAAATACCCCCTTCCCACTCTTGCACATGTGTGCAGTGTAGACTCTGACCCTACTACTACCCCTAACTCTAACTGTGTGCATTAGGCTGCTAGGCACCCTTTCCTGATCAGTAAGGATCTTCAGACAAATTACGTCGGCAAGTTCTTGAAATGTATTTTGTTTTTGTTTTTTTTGATCATTTTAGTTGGGTGTGGAATGGATTGTTGATTAATGGTAAGTTAGGTGAATTTGTTATATGAAGTGTGTCCTACTGCTTTGTGTGCACAGCGTTTAGTAACACACTCATACTCCTAGCTGAGAGTGGGCTCCATTTTATTTCCTGTAACAGTTTGTGCCTGGGAATTTATGATAAGAGTTTTCTAATAATGAAATCTTTGTCTTATTATTGTCAGTGTCAGTGTGACCTCGACAAGCAGCATGCTTGCCTTTGGTGCTGGAAGATCAGAAGGCTGTGGGTTCTATTTGTACTCCAAGTGAGTATATTAATTTTTAAATTGCTGACACTGCAGTGCAGTGGTGGTGGTGGTGAGGTTTCACTCCTGAGTGTGCCATCTTTCGGATCATTGGATGAGACATTAAACCAAGGTACCATATGCTTCAGATGGTGGCAGCTGAGATGAATGTTAGTGTCCATGTCACATATGGAAAAAAGTAGAGGTCCTTTACTTAACCCAACATAAGAAAGCATTATTTACATATTTACATTATGTACATATTTTCAGGCACATATATAACCATTCCTGTTTTACTATGTATCACTTTCCTTATAATATCCTTATTTTTATTCTTCCATAATTGACCCACATGCCTTCTCCCATGGCCATAGTCTGATTTTTTGCAGTATATCGGCCAAACTCTATTTTCCATTAAACAAAACTTCCTTCAAACTTTCATTCCAAGAAATCTATATTACATAAAATAAATTCTTCTCTTACCTTTTCATATATTCTTTTTTTCTTATTTTTGTAATAATCAGGAATAAAAAAAATGAGTGAAGTAGCTGGATTGGACCCACTCACAAGTATATAAAAATTGCAGATAAGAGACTCGGTTGTAGTGTAATGAAATCCACTTTATTCACTCCACAAAAACACAAAATGTTCACCAAGGGTAAGCGCTTTCATCTAGAAGGTCTAAACTTCATCAGATAACTTATCACAAATGGGAAATCCCTATATACAAGCTCAACAAGACGTGGCACAAATAATAAAGCAATTAAATGAGTAAATTAATAAAAACAATACAAGCACAATGTTAGTAGTCCTGGTAGTGAATGCATGCAAGTCATAAATTACTATAGTTTTTTTTTATTTCTGGTTTGGTTTGTGTTTGTTTCTTATAATAGCCATACATAATCATATTCATCTCCATATTGCCTAAGTCATTAATATTTTCAAGAAAATTTTCTTCACACAGTTTTTTTTCAGTTTCATCACTCTTTTACATTTCATAAAAAATGCTGCGTTGTCTCTTGCTCCACACAAAATAAACACAGTTTTTCAGCTTTATATATGTCATATTCTCCTTTACTGGTAACTTATTTATTACCACTCTCCATAGGAAATCCTGACAATCTGCTATCTTGAGATGCTACTTTTTCCTTAACGTAATAGCTTTAATTGCTTCTTCTGGTAAATATTCCCATGGATTTACATAATAATAATAATTGTCTCATCACATTATACCACATCATTCTATCTTTCTCTAGATCGTCAATTTTTACTTTTCATGTTAGTATTTTTATTGATATGTTTAATTTCTTCCTTTGCATATTCTCTCTCTCTCTCTTGTTGTTATACTCATCATCTTCCATATTTTTTGTACTTATAACTAAATATTCTCACTATTAATTCTCATTAACTTCCTTTACCTACTTTAATACTCTATATAAGTTTAAAGACAAGTTTAAAGAAGCAGAATAAACAACTGGATTTAGTAACCTCAGTACCCCTTCATTTTCAGTCATATGCAACACACTTGTTTTCTCTGTGTTAAATCTTGAACCCCATATGAAAGAAAACACCAATTTCACAAGTCCCTTTTCTCATTTTCCCGTGATCATATAAACATTTGACATATATGCTATTTTCCCTATTAATACTGAATTCACCGGATGAACACATATGCGTTTGTCCCACTAAAACTGAACTCGCCAGATAAATCTTTTTCCTGAATGCTAATTTATCCATTGTCTTCAGAAGACATGTTTCTTCCATTTTTATCAAACTTTAATATTGCTTTACAGCTGCAAATTTTTTTATAAATTTTACTCCTAGCAAAGATACTTCATTTGTTGAAAAATATACACTCTCAATTTTCACAACGTCATCTAAAGCCTTACTTTTATATTAATTCATGGTAATTCCAATTTTCTGTAAATATCCATTTAGACAGACCAACACTGCTCTCATCCATATTTTGTTCTTAGTAACTGCAACTGTATCAGCTCTGTATGTCAAAACTACTAGTATCAGCATCTCCTTTCACATCACATATCTAGTAGCATTGTTCATTATAACTGACTTCAGTTATTATTGCATTCATCACCAGTGCAAACAGTATTCCACTCCTGGGACATCTTTGTCTTATATATCATACTTCATGCATATTCCTTTACTCATCCACCCATTCACAAACACTCTCACCCTATTATTCTGATCTGAAAAATTAAAAACTCAAACAAACCAAAAAACAACAAAAGAAAGTGGTTCCAACAAATAACGCCAGTCTGTGTAAAATCCCAAAATACTTTACTTGTTAGCGCTTTCATGCAGTACATTGAATGCACTTCTTCAGACAAAGTATTAATCACAAAGACATACGTATATATACATATACTCAAATAAGTAACCAATTACAATCAGCCCTACATAATTAATTACTTGATCCAAATTGATCAATTAAATATACTTAATTAAAAGCAACCACAAATACATCTTGAATAGAGGAAAAACAAATTCAAAACTCTAATAACAATTTTATAGATCTTAATTAATTCCATAAAATTTATAAAGCTTATTATAACTTAATATAACATGTTAACCCAGAGAATGGTCAAATTATGAACTTTACCTAACTACTATATAAAAAAATAATACATTAAAATGCCTGTTCAAATACCAAATAATGAAATAATAATTATTAAATGTCCAGACTATTATATTTCCATCAATTGAATCTTTACCTATCAAGGGCTTTTAATTTGAGAAGACATTTAATGGAACACATCTCGTTTACTTACAACTTATAACTTGGTTACTTATTTGAGTATATGTATATATACGTATGTCTTTGTGATTAATACTTTGTCTGAAGAAGTATTATTCTGATCTGTTGACATACACACTCTCCTAATCCTGTTAACTATTCCATACTTCTTTGTAGCATCCCACACAGCATCACATCCTGCTGTATCAAATCCCTTGCTAATATCACCTGCCATAAGTTTCACATCCTCCCCTTTACTTATAATATCATCCACAATTTCACAACCAATAACAATTCTTGAAATCCCTTCCCCTTTATACCATCTATACTTTCTTCCATAATATCCATCATCTTTCCTTCCATTCTCCTCTGTATTATTCTAATAAAAATGTATAATATGTGTATTTACTGTGACGGATCTCCATTTTTTTATTTAATTCCTCTCATCTTCGTTCCATATAGATTTTAATATCCCACTACATAATTCTTCATAAACAACCCCTTCCTTCAACCACTCATTCAGAACATTTACAAAATATTCTCTTTGCCAGTGCATTAATTTCATGTACATTCTATACCCTAGACTATTTGGTCCAGATATTGAATCAGCATTTACCTTCCTAAATATGTAATGAAATTCACTAATAATAATTTCATTATCAAATACTCTTAAATGTATCTTAGGTTCTTTTTTACCTCTCCTTTTACATTTTTAATTTCTCTCATTATACTAATGTCCTCCGTTACTATTTCAACCAAATATGCAGATATTTCCTCCCTTCTCTCTTGTAATTTACATATCTGCCTAAACAGTAATCACTTTATTTTTTCTCAGTTTCTTTTATATATTTTTTCATATCATAATACTCTCTTGTATTATTCTGTAAATTCTCTAATATTTTAGGGGTTGTGGGTTGGCATAATGGTTAATGTCTTTACCCTGGAGACACAAGGTGCAAGAGTTTATTCTTACCCTTGGGGTTAGAAATTTTGGCTAGACTTAAAATAGCATACAAGGGCAGATAGCCTAGTACTGACCCATTAACCTTTGAACATTTACATTTCTATAAATTTTCTCAAACTTAATTTTCTCTTCCTTTCTTAAATCATCCTGCTATTTAAAATAACACACATGTTATGCTTCTTTTTAAATTCAAACTACCTTTGAGAGTAGTTTTTATAGAAGTCCTTCATGGTTGTAAGATCCTTCCATAAGTGCAGTACTTCCCACTCTCACGTTTTATCGAATAATTTCTCATTTATTCTTTTTATTCATTTTCCTATTTTAATATACTCCCTTACTTCCATCACCTCCATCCATATTGCTAAATGGTCTGAAAAACTATTCACAACTGTATTACCATCTGCCTTCCGATAATACAAAATAATGAATTTCATATCCAAGTGCCCCTCCTTCTATAAGTCCATTGACTTTTGTCCCACACAGCTAATTTACCGCATTTTATCACTTCTTGTATATTTTTTACATTGTTTTCTTTCTTTTTGTATTTTCCCCTTAAATCATAATTAAATTCCCCTGCAATTATAATTTAATGTTAACTGTCACATAGTTTAATATTTGATTAAATAGATTCTCTTTCCTTGATAGTTATATTACGCATATAATGCTGTAATTCTATAAGCACGTTCTATCTCACATCTGAAAGTTAACCTTCCCATCCTTATCAATGTTATATCTAGTATTTTTACAATTTTATACAACACAGCCACTCCAAAATAATGTTCCCTTCCTAAGTTCCATATTATATGTCCACCCCATAATTCTTTCTGTTGGAAGTCTTTCTTCAGTTGTCAGCAACCTTACATCTTGTAACATAATAACATCCGCATCACATTTAGCACACCATTCCAGTGTCCCTGTCCTTCTTACAGTGTTACTAATACTGTTCACAATTACTAAACATTGTCTAAGATTGTCACCAGAGCAAAATCCCAAAAAAGGAAGGCATCTCTGATCAGTATTAGCAAGAAACTTCGATCCCTCATAAATTCATCAAAGGCCAGCTTCAAAAGAAAAATTGCCCTAAACACTAAAGATAATCACAAGGCCTTCTTTAGTTATGTCAGGAACATGGGCGGAAACTGCCAGATATGCTCTGAATTGTTGCATAACGGTACAAAATATACCGAACCTACAGACATAGCCAACATCCTGGCAGACAGATTCAGCGCAAACTTCTCCCCACCCTTCCCCTCCAAAGGAGAAAATGCCTACCCCAACCGAATGTAACCTCCCTGACATCACAGATGCACAGGTGAAAGCTGCCCTCTCCAAAGCAAAAAACACAGCACCTATGGGACCGGACAGTGTCCCAGGCTGTGTCTTACATGAGCTCCAAGAAGAACTGAGCCCTCACATTAAGTCACTGTTCAAACTTAGCCTTACTACAGGATATGTACCCAAAGAATGGCATACAGCTACAGTGGTCCCACTCCACAAAGGTGATGCCACAACGGACCCTGGAAACTATCGCCCTATAAGCCTGACTAGTCTGGTCTGTAAAGCTATGGAGCGTATTATCATGGAACTCATAAACAAAGACATTGGGAGCCTCCAGACACTGGACCCTACTCAATTTGGCTTTGTTAAGGGCAGATCTTGCCTCTTAAGCCTAGTTGATTTCTTTGAAACAGTTACCAAAGCCATAGATGAGGGTAAGGTAGTCCACACAGCTTACCTGGACCTCGCAAAAGCCTTTGACACAATACCCCACTCGGGCATCATAAATAAGCTTACCAGCTTAAATATCAACCCCTATATCACAAGATGGGTTGCAAACTGGCTCAGAGATAGAACCCACATGGTCAGAATCGCCGGTGCCATGTTTGAATCCAAACCAGTTACAAGTGGCATCCCACAGGACTCAGTCCTGGGACCTCTCTTGTTCGGTATATACTTCTCTGAGGTTCAGGCTAACATGGGGGGATTATGGCTGACAAAGTTCGCAGATGACTGCAAACTGGGGGCCATAACCAAATCTCCAGCTGACACAAGCATCCTCCAAAAGGGTCTCACAGAGATGGATGCTTGGTGCCAGAGCCACGGCCTCAAGCTAAATGCTAAAAAGTGCATAGTCATCCCCTTTGGGAAAAACAAGGTGCCCACAAATTGCCACATAGGTGGTAATCCATTAAGTACGGAAGAAGTAATTAGAGATCTGGGGACAAACGTGGATAGCAATCTTTCCTTTGATAATCACGTTGCCAAAGTGGTTAGAAAGACCTTCTATATAGCCCACCTTATCACGAAAGGGTTCGCATCTAGATCAAGAGAGGTCATTGTGGCTGTCTACTCATCACTCATCAGGCCCATAATTGAATACAATGCCCCTTTTGGGATGTACCTTACCCGACACCTGCAGCGACTGGAGAGATCCCAAAAGTACCTCACCAAGAGGATCATGGGCTACAAACAGATGTCCTATGCAGCTCGACTAAAGAAACTCCAGCTCTACTCAGTTGCTTACCGCCTACTCAGAGGCAATCTATGCCTGATGTACAAAGCCATGTCAAACCCAGAATTAATGGACATGCTCCACCTCAAAAAATCCAAGTCCCTTAGAGCTACACGCTCCAGGGACCTAAACCTCAGCACAAAAATAAATAGGACATGTTGGAGGGACAGATTCATTTCCCAGAGGCTCCCCTCACTCTGGAATAGAATCCCAATTCATGTTAGACATAGCCCCTCGCTGACCCTCTTCAAGCGAAATCTGGACGCATGGATGGGAAATCGCAAATTCATCCCTGGGATCTCTTCTGTGTCCCTGCTAGACAAAGGCACAGTAAACTAATCTTAAAAGGGTACCTTCTGTGACCTACTTTACAGAGGCACAGTAGGCTAATCTAATAGGGAGGAGGAAGCCAATACACTCTAGCTAGGCTTATAAATGCCCTAGGGCAGATAGCCTAGTATCTACCTATGAACCTTTCCTTCTTTTTGAAATATTTTTAAATTTTAAGAGGTTCTCCGGTTCGATTCTCGGCTGGGGAGCTCTCTGTGCAGAGTCTGCATGACCTCCCTGTGGTCGCGTGGGTTTCCTCCGGGTACTCCAGTTTCCTCCCACATCCTAAAGCCATGCTGTAGTTGGATTGGGCACTCTAAATTGGCCCTAGGTGTGAGTGTGTGCGTGTGTGTGCCTTCTGCGGAAGGTTGGGCGCTGGGCTGGCAACGCGACACCGTAAAACTCCACTGCCAATCATGAGCGGACAGGTGATCCGCTGTGGCGACCCCTAACCGGGAAATGCCGAAAGAAGAAGAAAAAGATTTTTAATCTTTCCCCAAGTGAATATTTTTTCCTAGGTATAAGTACAAATAATCACTGAGTCGACCTTCAGCAATGATCAGTGCCAGTCCTTTTTCCTAATCTCTTTTCCTGCTCGCGCTGTGTCATTTCATTTTACCCAGCATGTCGCTGCCCTTCTTCATGCACATTTTCTTCCCTTCCCTCTCCTTTTCATTATTTATTTTTTGCTCTTGACAATCCACCAAAGTCCCCTTTTATGAAACCTGCATTCGGGCACACAGCTGCTTGCTGCGTGTCCTTTGTCCCCACACTGGTTACATTGTACCTTTTCACGTCTAGGTAATGCTGCATAAGAAGCATCTGTGAAGTTGGGAAAAGAAACTCTTAAAAGGACACAGCAAATGCGAATTGACTGTGCAGTTTTCAGTTCTTCTGAAGGATATGTGGTTCCACTGAGTAATTCCTGTTTACAAAGACTATAGGAGACACACCTCCAGATAATACAGCTCTAGAAGTATTGTGGTAATGCAAACATTACAAGCAGGAACAAAACTGTACTAGATAAGAAGGAATTGACAATTATCCAACACATTTCTGATGTAACCAGTTGTACTGTGTGAAGTGCAGGTTGAATGTCATAGAAACACAGACAGTGGCACATGTCATTGAACTGTATGACTAATGACAGCTGGTGAGGTGAAAAAAACAGTTCAAATCATTATTCATTTGGCTATCCCTAAAGATGGATCAGGCATTAACTGAGATGTTTTCTGAGAAACAGCCAGATTTCATGCTAAAACGATCCAAGTTTCTTCATCATGGCCATTCATGGGTTCATTACAGGAGTCACTTGTGACTCTTAAGAATGAACAGAATGCAGGGAGGGAGAGAGACAGACAAGCTGCTGTGATGGCCTGAGTTAGAAATGTGAAATGGTCATTGTGCACCTTAGTGAAGGCATTTTCAGATTTCATTAATGCAAACCACAAAATGAGCATTATATAAAATGCCAGTTTTATAACAAAAAACACAGCTTGCTAATTCCACACTTGTTAGATCCATGTGATACAGGTGAACCAGGACCAAACAACAACCCATGTACTGGAGAAAAAAGCCTTCAGAAGAGCAAAGGGTTGCATTGTAGATCTGATTAAATAAAATTACAATAATCATTGCCTGGCTTTTACCGTTCTGGAGGCACTGTGCTACAATAATTAAGAATATTGAAAACTAGTGAAGCACAAAGCATCTGACCTTGGAGCTCAGACAGGAGGGTATATGAGCATGGTGAGGACAGGAAAGGCTAGCCAACCAGGCCATACCGGTTAACATTTTTAAACATAATAGTGTTTTTGTCAGTGGAGAGATAACGGCATTTTTTTTGTATTTATCTGTTAGTCACGTGACCATTAGGCATGAGCGTCTCTTTTTGAGAGTGACCTGGAAGAACTGGTTAAGTGACTTAATCAGAATCACAAAGCAGGCAGAACCCATGACTATGGGATGGAGCCTATGTCAATCACCAACCCCCCATCAGCTGGCTCTACACTGCTGGAGTTGGTAGTCAATCTCAGGCCATCTGAGCCACAGTCAAGACTCTAGCCATGTGTGCCACATACGCCATTAAGTGTGGACAATACTAAGGTTGTCAGTACTTCTTGTTCTTTTACGGGAGTTTCAGTTTTATACAAGACTCGTCTAGTTTGTGTTGCTTAAATTTTCATTACTTTACTTAGGTCATACCTGGCTGTTATGTCACACAAGTTCACTGGAAGGTTGAGGCGGGTGGCTGTGTAGGGCACACAGCACAATGATAAGAATGTAATATCGCACTGATAAGTTCGTATGTGCTCACGCCATTAAATTATGCATCCTACAAGGATCACTAAAAAATGCAAGCAACATTTTACTGACATGTCTGAATCTGCATTTGCCTTGGAGGTCATAACAAATGTGTATTTTCAGCTGAATGCCACCAAAATATGCACAGTGTGCATCAGAGGTGGAGGCCACAATGACATTTGAAGGGATGTACAGATGGACAGAAATCACATTCATTGCCGCCAGTCTCACCTGTCTCGGTGGCAATGCTATCACATTGCTAAGTTCTCCAAATTTTGCAGCTGCACCTTTTCCATACTTGGTTTGCAGCTCAGGTATAGTCTCCCCACAGCCATTCACTCCTACTCTATGTTAAGCTCTTAGCCAGTCTGCCTGACAAAGTCAAATGTTTCTATTTCCTTCACAGTTCTGTAACATAGCTACTGCTTGCTCACTCAGTCTATATGTATCCATTATTCATTCACCACTGGACAACTCTATGTAACCACTGTATATAAAGTTCTTTCGGTCTCCCTCTTATTTACAGTGTCTCTAATCCCATCCCCCAATACTTATTATAAACTGATTAGAAGTCTGTTTCCCTGTTATAATTAACCACTGTGTAGCCTCAAACCTTAATGTCATATCTTTAGTGTACAGCCTATATATGTAATGCCTTTTTCTAAAGCATTCTGTTTAGCAATTTCTTTGCAGGTGTTCTGATTGCTTGTGCTGATCTTATCCATTTATTGTTACCAGTTTATCAACATTTTATACTAGTACAGCCCTATGCTTATATATCTTAATATCGCATACCTGGAACAATGTACCTGCCTAATTTTACCCAGTTATCTATATATACTGTTGTGTTAATCCAGGCTGTGTCTGAAATGGCTTAAATTTCTGATCAGTCCACTACCCCAGTCAAGGAACTACAGTAAATAAATAAATAAAGTCATTATTTAGCAACTCTCGGTAAACCAATACATAGCATAAGCTTTGAGGGACCCATACCCCCCCCCCCCATAATCGAGCACAATGGCTTCCGTACTTGTTAATCATAATGGTGTTTTCAGAAACACGCAGGAGAGTTGTAGCTTATAATCAGTTTGTACTGTTTCAGAGGGATTTGTTGTGGTTTAACAGACCTCTGACCATAACCTTCTTCATTTTTCATCAACAGATGTTAGCGCTTTTAGTTACCATAGTAAATGCTTCTTCCTTGATTTGTTCTATAACTGTAGCTTCTGCACTTCAGAGTTTTCTATCTGAGAGCTGAAATCATTGACCAATTAACATTTCATTTCTCTTTGATGTGGCTTGACCCATGGCTTCTTGCTTTATTTGCTGTGGTTGCAAAGTGATTATTGATTGCTGTATGATTTACTAATTGAATACAGAGGTACAGCAACTTAGAAATACAAAGCCACTGGTCACAGCTTTTTGATCTACTGACAGAATAATTTATAAAACTAGCTTTTGATCGGTAGAATTCCCTTCTGTTGTTCTGTTATATTTTTGCACCATGACCACCAAATAAATATGTCGGTTTAAGAAAAGGAATTACCTATGACTTATATTAATTGCTATGGCTTCTGCCTACTGTCTTCTTTGATTCAGGTAAACACCTAAATTACTGAGGTCTGCAAGTCTGACTGACCATCCCTTTGACAATTAGTAGAGGTTTATTAGGATTTCACTTTTTTTCAGATATTACCGGTATCCTTGTCTATTACCAAACAATTAGTGCTTTGTGTGATCTTCCAGACTTTCAGGTTATTGTTACACAGGTTGATGTTTGTACTGTTACCGGTATCGTTGTCTATTACCAAACAATTAGTGCTTTGTGTGATCTTCCAGACTTTCAGGTTATTGTTACAGAGGTTGATGTTTGTACTGTTACCGGTATCGTTGTCTATTACCAAACAATTAGTGCTTTGTGTGATCTCCCAGACTTTCAGGTTATTGTTACACAGGTTGATGTTTGTACTGTTACCGGGATCATTGTCTATTACCAAACAATTAGTGCTTTGTGTGATCTCCCAGACTTTCTGGTTATTGTTACACAGGTTGATGTTTGTACTGTTACCGGTATCGTTGTCTATTACCAAACAATTAGTGCTTTGTGTGATCTTCCAGACTTCCAGGTTATTGTTACACAGGTTGATGTTTGTACTGTTACCGGTATCGTTGTCTATTACCAAACAATTAGTGCTTTGTGTGATCTTCCAGACTTCCAGGTTATTGTTACACAGGTTGATGTTTGTACTGTTACTGGTATCGTTGTCTATTACCAAACAATTAGTGCTTTGTGTGATCTCCCAGACTTTCAGGTTATTGTTACACAGGTTGATGTTTGTACTGTTACCGGTATCGTTGTCTATTACCAAACAATTAGTGCTTTGTGTGATCTCCCAGACTTTCAGGTTATTGTTACACAGGTTGATGTTTGTACTGTTACCGGTATCGTTGTCTATTACCAAACAATTAGTGCTTTGTGTGATCTCCCAGACTTTCAGGTTATTGTTACACAGGTTGATGTTTGTACTGTTACCGTATCGTTGTCTATTACCAAACAATTAGTGCTTTGTGTGATCTCCCAGACTTTCAGGTTATTGTTACACAGGTTGATGTTTGTACTGTTACCCGTATCGTTGTCTGTTACCAAACAATTAGTGCTTTGTGTGCTCTCCCAGTCTTTCAGGTTATTGTTACACAGGTTGATGTTTGTACTGTTACCGGTATCGTTGTCTATTACCAAACAATTAGTGCTTTGTGTGATCTCCCAGACTTTCAGGTTATTGTTACAGAGGTTGATGTTTGTACTGTTACCGGTATCGTTGTCTATTACCAAACAATTAGTGCTTTGTGTGATCTCCCAGACTTTCAGGTTATTGTTACACAGGTTGATGTTTGTACTGTTACCGGTATCGTTGTCTATTACCAAACAATTAGTGCTTTGTGTGATCTCCCAGACTTCCAGGTTATTGTTACACAGGTTGATGTTTGTACTGTTACCGGTATCGTTGTCTATTACCAAACAATTAGTGCTTTGTGTGATCTTCCAGACTTTCAGGTTATTGTTACACAGGTTGATGTTTGTACTGTTACCGTATCGTTGTCTATTACCAAACAATTAGTGCTTTGTGTGATCTCCCAGACTTTCAGGTTATTGTTACACAGGTTGATGTTTGTACTGTTACCGGTATCGTTGTCTATTACCAAACAATTAGTGCTTTGTGTGATCTTCCAGACTTCCAGGTTATTGTTACACAGGTTGATGTTTGTACTGTTACCGATATCGTTGTCTATTACCAAACAATTAGTGCTTTGTGTGATCTTCCAGACTTCCAGGTTATTGTTACACAGGTTGATGTTTGTACTGTTACCGGTATCGTTGTCTATTACCAAACAATTAGTGCTTTGTGTGATCTCCCAGACTTTCAGGTTATTGTTACACAGGTTGATGTTTGTACTGTTACCGGTATCGTTGTCTATTACCAAACAATTAGTGCTTTGTGTGATCTTCCAGACTTTCAGGTTATTGTTACACAGGTTGATGTTTGTACTGTTACCGATATCGTTGTCTATTACCAAACAATTAGTGCTTTGTGTGATCTCCCAGACTTTCAGGTTATTGTTACACAGGTTGATGTTTGTACTGTTACCGGTATCGTTGTCTATTACCAAACAATTAGTGCTTTGTGTGATCTTCCAGACTTCCAGGTTATTGTTACACAGGTTGATGTTTGTACTGTTACCGGTATCGTTGTCTATTACCAAACAATTAGTGCTTTGTGTGATCTTCCAGACTTCCAGGTTATTGTTACACAGGTTGATGTTTGTACTGTTACGCGTATCGTTGTCTATTACCAAACAATTAGTGCTTTGTGTGATCTCCCAGACTTTCAGGTTATTGTTACACAGGTTGATGTTTGTACTGTTACCGTATCGTTGTCTATTACCAAACAATTAGTGCTTTGTGTGATCTTCCAGACTTTCAGGTTATTGTTACACAGGTTGATGTTTGTACTGTTACCGGTATCGTTGTCTATTACCAAACAATTAGTGCTTTGTGTGATCTTCCAGACTTTCAGGTTATTGTTACACAGGTTGATGTTTGTACTGTTACCGTATCGTTGTCTATTACCAAACAATTAGTGCTTTGTGTGATCTCCCAGACTTTCAGGTTATTGTTACACAGGTTGATGTTTGTACTGTTACTGGTATCGTTGTCTATTACCAAACAATTAGTGCTTTGTGTGATCTTCCAGACTTTCAGGTTATTGTTACACAGGTTGATGTTTGTACTGTTACCGCTATCGTTGTCTATTACCAAACAATTAGTGCTTTGTGTGATCTTCCAGACTTTCAGGTTATTGTTACACAGGTTGATGTTTGTACTGTTACCGGTATCGTTGTCTATTACCAAACAATTAGTGCTTTGTGTGATCTCCCAGACTTTCAGGTTATTGTTACACAGGTTGATGTTTGTACTGTTACCGGTATCATTGTCTATTACCAAACAATTAGTGCTTTGTGTGATCTCCCAGACTTTCAGGTTATTGTTACACAGGTTGATGTTTGTACTGTTACCGGTATCGTTGTCTATTACCAAACAATTAGTGCTTTGTGTGATCTTCCAGACTTCCAGGTTATTGTTACAGAGGTTGATGTTTGTACTGTTACCGGTATCGTTGTCTATTACCAAACAATTAGTGCTTTGTGTGATCTTCCAGACTTCCAGGTTATTGTTACACAGGTTGATGTTTGTACTGTTACCGGTATCGTTGTCTATTACCAAACAATTAGTGCTTTGTGTGATCTTCCAGACTTCCAGGTTATTGTTACACAGGTTGATGTTTGTACTGTTACCGGTATCGTTGTCTATTACCAAACAATTAGTGCTTTGTGTGATCTTCCAGACTTCCAGGTTATTGTTACACAGGTTGATGTTTATACTGTTACCGGTATCGTTGTCTATTACCAAACAATTAGTGCTTTGTGTGATCTTCCAGACTTTCAGGTTATTGTTACAGAGGTTGATGTTTGTACTGTTACCGGTATCGTTGTCTATTACCAAACAATTAGTGCTTTGTGTGATCTCCCAGACTTTCAGGTTATTGTTACACAGGTTGATGTTTGTACTGTTACCAGTATCGTTGTCTATTACCAAACAATTAGTGCTTTGTGTGATCTCCCAGACTTTCAGGTTATTGTTACACAGGTTGATGTTTGTACTGTTACCGGTATCGTTGTCTATTACCAAACAATTAGTGCTTTGTGTGATCTTCCAGACTTCCAGGTTATTGTTACACAGGTTGATGTTTGTACTGTTACCGGTATCGTTGTCTATTACCAAACAATTAGTGCTTTGTGTGATCTTCCAGACTTCCAGGTTATTGTTACACAGGTTGATGTTTGTACTGTTACTGGTATCGTTGTCTATTACCAAACAATTAGTGCTTTGTGTGATCTCCCAGACTTTCAGGTTATTGTTACACAGGTTGATGTTTGTACTGTTACCGGTATCGTTGTCTATTACCAAACAATTAGTGCTTTGTGTGATCTCCCAGACTTTCAGGTTATTGTTACACAGGTTGATGTTTGTACTGTTACCGGTATCGTTGTCTATTACCAAACAATTAGTGCTTTGTGTGATCTCCCAGACTTTCAGGTTATTGTTACACAGGTTGATGTTTGTACTGTTACCGGTATCGTTGTCTATTACCAAACAATTAGTGCTTTGTGTGATCTCCCAGACTTTCAGGTTATTGTTACACAGGTTGATGTTTGTACTGTTACCGGTATCGTTGTCTATTACCAAACAATTAGTGCTTTGTGTGATCTCCCAGACTTTCAGGTTATTGTTACACAGGTTGATGTTTGTACTGTTACCGGTATCGTTGTCTATTACCAAACAATTAGTGCTTTGTGTGATCTCCCAGACTTTCAGGTTATTGTTACACAGGTTGATGTTTGTACTGTTACCGGTATCGTTGTCTATTACCAAACAATTAGTGCTTTGTGTGATCTCCCAGACTTTCAGGTTATTGTTACACAGGTTGATGTTTGTACTGTTACCGTATCGTTGTCTATTACCAAACAATTAGTGCTTTGTGTGATCTCCCAGACTTTCAGGTTATTGTTACACAGGTTGATGTTTGTACTGTTACCGGTATCGTTGTCTATTACCAAACAATTAGTGCTTTGTGTGATCTTCCAGACTTTCAGGTTATTGTTACACAGGTTGATGTTTGTACTGTTACCGGTATCGTTGTCTATTACCAAACAATTAGTGCTTTGTGTGATCTCCCAGACTTTCAGGTTATTGTTACACAGGTTGATGTTTGTACTGTTACCGGTATCGTTGTCTATTACCAAACAATTAGTGCTTTGTGTGATCTTCCAGACTTCCAGGTTATTGTTACACAGGTTGATGTTTGTACTGTTACTGGTATCGTTGTCTATTACCAAACAATTAGTGCTTTGTGTGATCTTCCAGACTTCCAGGTTATTGTTACACAGGTTGATGTTTGTACTGTTACCCGTATCGTTGTCTATTACCAAACAATTAGTGCTTTGTGTGATCTCCCAGACTTTCAGGTTATTGTTACACAGGTTGATGTTTGTACTGTTACCGGTATCGTTGTCTATTACCAAACAATTAGTGCTTTGTGTGATCTTCCAGACTTTCAGGTTATTGTTACACAGGTTGATGTTTGTACTGTTACCGGTATCGTTGTCTATTACCAAACAATTAGTGCTTTGTGTGATCTCCCAGACTTTCAGGTTATTGTTACACAGGTTGATGTTTGTACTGTTACCGATATCGTTGTCTATTACCAAACAATTAGTGCTTTGTGTGATCTTCCAGACTTCCAGGTTATTGTTACACAGGTTGATGTTTGTACTGTTACCGGTATCGTTGTCTATTACCAAACAATTAGTGCTTTGTGTGATCTTCCAGACTTTCAGGTTATTGTTACACAGGTTGATGTTTGTACTGTTACCGGTATCGTTGTCTATTACCAAACAATTAGTGCTTTGTGTGATCTCCCAGACTTTCAGGTTATTGTTACACAGGTTGATGTTTGTACTGTTACCGGTATCGTTGTCTATTACCAAACAATTAGTGCTTTGTGTGATCTTCCAGACTTTCAGGTTATTGTTACACAGGTTGATGTTTGTACTGTTACCGGTATCGTTGTCTATTACCAAACAATTAGTGCTTTGTGTGATCTTCCAGACTTTCAGGTTATTGTTACACAGGTTGATGTTTGTACTGTTACCGGTATCGTTGTCTATTACCAAACAATTAGTGCTTTGTGTGATCTCCCAGACTTTCAGGTTATTGTTACACAGGTTGATGTTTGTACTGTTACCGGTATCGTTGTCTATTACCAAACAATTAGTGCTTTGTGTGATCTTCCAGACTTTCAGGTTATTGTTACACAGGTTGATGTTTGTACTGTTACCGTATCGTTGTCTATTACCAAACAATTAGTGCTTTGTGTGATCTCCCAGACTTTCAGGTTATTGTTACACAGGTTGATGTTTGTACTGTTACCGGTATCGTTGTCTATTACCAAACAATTAGTGCTTTGTGTGATCTTCCAGACTTTCAGGTTATTGTTACACAGGTTGATGTTTGTACTGTTACCGGTATCGTTGTCTATTACCAAACAATTAGTGCTTTGTGTGATCTTCCAGACTTTCAGGTTATTGTTACACAGGTTGATGTTTGTACTGTTACCGTATCGTTGTCTATTACCAAACAATTAGTGCTTTGTGTGATCTTCCAGACTTTCAGGTTATTGTTACACAGGTTGATGTTTGTACTGTTACCGGTATCGTTGTCTATTACCAAACAATTAGTGCTTTGTGTGATCTTCCAGACTTTCAGGTTATTGTTACACAGGTTGATGTTTGTACTGTTACCGGTATCGTTGTCTATTACCAAACAATTAGTGCTTTGTGTGATCTTCCAGACTTTCAGGTTATTGTTACACAGGTTGATGTTTGTACTGTTACCGGTATCGTTGTCTATTACCAAACAATTAGTGCTTTGTGTGATCTTCCAGACTTTCAGGTTATTGTTACACAGGTTGATGTTTGTACTGTTACCGTATCGTTGTCTATTACCAAACAATTAGTGCTTTGTGTGATCTTCCAGACTTTCAGGTTATTGTTACACAGGTTGATGTTTGTACTGTTACCGGTATCGTTGTCTATTACCAAACAATTAGTGCTTTGTGTGATCTTCCAGACTTTCAGGTTATTGTTACACAGGTTGATGTTTGTACTGTTACCGGTATCGTTGTCTATTACCAAACAATTAGTGCTTTGTGTGATCTTCCAGACTTTCAGGTTATTGTTACACAGGTTGATGTTTGTACTGTTACCGGTATCGTTGTCTATTACCAAACAATTAGTGCTTTGTGTGATCTCCCAGACTTTCAGGTTATTGTTACACAGGTTGATGTTTGTACTGTTACCGGTATCGTTGTCTATTACCAAACAATTAGTGCTTTGTGTGATCTTCCAGACTTTCAGGTTATTGTTACACAGGTTGATGTTTGTACTGTTACCGTATCGTTGTCTATTACCAAACAATTAGTGCTTTGTGTGATCTTCCAGACTTTCAAGTTATTGTTACACAGGTTGATGTTTGTACTGTTACCGTATCGTTGTCTATTACCAAACAATTAGTGCTTTGTGTGATCTTACAGACTTTCAGGTTAATGTTACACAGGTTGATGTTTGTACTGTTACCGTATCGTTGTCTATTAACAAACAACTAGTGCTTTGTGTGATCTTCCAGACTTTCAGGTTATTGTTACACAGGTTGATGTTTGTACTGTTACCGGTATCGTTGTCTATTACCAAACAATTAGTGCTTTGTGTGATCTTCCAGACTTTCAGGTTATTGTTACACAGGTTGATGTTTGTACTGTTACCGGTATCGTTGTCTATTACCAAACAATTAGTGCTTTGTGTGATCTTCCAGACTTTCAGGTTATTGTTACACAGGTTGATGTTTGTACTGTTACCGGTATCGTTGTCTATTACCAAACAATTAGTGCTTTGTGTGATCTTCCAGACTTTCAGGTTATTGTTACACAGGTTGATGTTTGTACTGTTACCGGTATCGTTGTCTATTACCAAACAATTAGTGCTTTGTGTGATCTCCCAGACTTTCAGGTTATTGTTACACAGGTTGATGTTTGTACTGTTACCGGTATATCGTTGTCTATTACCAAACAATTAGTGCTTTGTGTGATCTTCCAGACTTTCAGGTTATTGTTACACAGGTTGATGTTTGTACTGTTACCGGTATCGTTGTCTATTACCAAACAATTAGTGCTTTGTGTGATCTCCCAGACTTTCAGGTTATTGTTACACAGGTTGATGTTTGTACTGTTACCGGTATCGTTGTCTATTACCAAACAATTAGTGCTTTGTGTGATCTTCCAGACTTTCAGGTTATTGTTACACAGGTTGATGTTTGTACTGTTACCGTATGTTGTCTATTACCAAACAATTAGTGCTTTGTGTGATCTTCCAGACTTTCAGGTTATTGTTACACAGGTTGATGTTTGTACTGTTACCGGTATCGTTGTCTATTACCAAACAATTAGTGCTTTGTGTGATCTTCCAGACTTTCAGGTTATTGTTACACAGGTTGATGTTTGTACTGTTACCGGTATCGTTGTCTATTACCAAACAATTAGTGCTTTGTGTGATCTTCCAGACTTTCAGGTTATTGTTACACAGGTTGATGTTTGTACTGTTACCGGTATCGTTGTCTATTACCAAACAATTAGTGCTTTGTGTGATCTTCCAGACTTTCAGGTTATTGTTACACAGGTTGATGTTTGTACTGTTACCGGTATCGTTGTCTATTACCAAACAATTAGTGCTTTGTGTGATCTTCCAGACTTTCAGGTTATTGTTACACAGGTTGATGTTTGTACTGTTACCGGTATCGTTGTCTATTACCAAACAATTAGTGCTTTGTGTGATCTCCCAGACTTTCAGGTTATTGTTACACAGGTTGATGTTTGTACTGTTACGGTATCGTTGTCTATTACCAAACAATTAGTGCTTTGTGTGATCTCCCAGACTTTCAGGTTATTGTTACACAGGTTGATGTTTGTACTGTTACCGGTATCGTTGTCTATTACCAAACAATTAGTGCTTTGTGTGATCTTCCAGACTTTCAGGTTATTGTTACACAGGTTGATGTTTGTACTGTTACCGGTATCGTTGTCTATTACCAAACAATTAGTGCTTTGTGTGATCTCCCAGACTTTCAGGTTATTGTTACACAGGTTGATGTTTGTACTGTTACCGGTATCGTTGTCTATTACCAAACAATTAGTGCTTTGTGTGATCTTCCAGACTTTCAGGTTATTGTTACACAGGTTGATGTTTGTACTGTTACCGGTATCGTTGTCTATTACCAAACAATTAGTGCTTTGTGTGATCTTCCAGACTTTCAGGTTATTGTTACACAGGTTGATGTTTGTACTGTTACCGGTATCGTTGTCTATTACCAAACAATTAGTGCTTTGTGTGATCTCCAGACTTTCAGGTTATTGTTACACAGGTTGATGTTTGTACTGTTACCGGTATCGTTGTCTATTACCAAACAATTAGTGCTTTGTGTGATCTTCCAGACTTTCAGGTTATTGTTACACAGGTTGATGTTTGTACTGTTACCGGTATCGTTGTCTATTACCAAACAATTAGTGCTTTGTGTGATCTTCCAGACTTTCAGGTTATTGTTACACAGGTTGATGTTTGTACTGTTACCGGTATCGTTGTCTATTACCAAACAATTAGTGCTTTGTGTGATCTTCCAGACTTTCAGGTTATTGTTACACAGGTTGATGTTTGTACTGTTACTGGTATCGTTGTCTATTACCAAACAATTAGTGCTTTGTGTGATCTTCCAGACTTCCAGGTTATTGTTACACAGGTTGATGTTTGTACTGTTACCGGTATCGTTGTCTATTACCAAACAATTAGTGCTTTGTGTGATCTTCCAGACTTCCAGGTTATTGTTACACAGGTTGATGTTTGTACTGTTACCGGTATCGTTGTCTATTACCAAACAATTAGTGCTTTGTGTGATCTTCCAGACTTTCAGGTTATTGTTACACAGGTTGATGTTTGTACTGTTACCGGTATCGTTGTCTATTACCAAACAATTAGTGCTTTGTGTGATCTTCCAGACTTTCAGGTTATTGTTACACAGGTTGATGTTTGTACTGTTACCGGTATCGTTGTCTATTACCAAACAATTAGTGCTTTGTGTGATCTTCCAGACTTTCAGGTTATTGTTACACAGGTTGATGTTTGTACTGTTACCGGTATCGTTGTCTATTACCAAACAATTAGTGCTTTGTGTGATCTCCCAGACTTTCAGGTTATTGTTACACAGGTTGATGTTTGTACTGTTACCGGTATCGTTGTCTATTACCAAACAATTAGTGCTTTGTGTGATCTTCCAGACTTTCAGGTTATTGTTACACAGGTTGATGTTTGTACTGTTACCGGTATCGTTGTCTATTACCAAACAATTAGTGCTTTGTGTGATCTTCCAGACTTTCAGGTTATTGTTACACAGGTTGATGTTTGTACTGTTACCGGTATCGTTGTCTATTACCAAACAATTAGTGCTTTGTGTGATCTCCCAGACTTTCAGGTTATTGTTACACAGGTTGATGTTTGTACTGTTACCGGTATCGTTGTCTATTACCAAACAATTAGTGCTTTGTGTGATCTCCCAGACTTTCAGGTTATTGTTACACAGGTTGATGTTTGTACTGTTACCGGTATCGTTGTCTATTACCAAACAATTAGTGCTTTGTGTGATCTCCCAGACTTTCAGGTTATTGTTACACAGGTTGATGTTTGTACTGTTACCGGTATCGTTGTCTATTACCAAACAATTAGTGCTTTGTGTGATCTCCCAGACTTTCAGGTTATTGTTACACAGGTTGATGTTTGTACTGTTACCGTATCGTTGTCTATTACCAAACAATTAGTGCTTTGTGTGATCTCCCAGACTTTCAGGTTATTGTTACACAGGTTGATGTTTGTACTGTTACCGTATCGTTGTCTATTACCAAACAATTAGTGCTTTGTGTGATCTCCCAGACTTTCAGGTTATTGTTACACAGGTTGATGTTTGTACTGTTACCGGTATCGTTGTCTATTACCAAACAATTAGTGCTTTGTGTGATCTTCCAGACTTTCAGGTTATTGTTACACAGGTTGATGTTTGTACTGTTACCGGTATCGTTGTCTATTACCAAACAATTAGTGCTTTGTGTGATCTTCCAGACTTTCAGGTTATTGTTACACAGGTTGATGTTTGTACTGTTACCGGTATCGTTGTCTATTACCAAACAATTAGTGCTTTGTGTGATCTTCCAGACTTTCAGGTTATTGTTACACAGGTTGATGTTTGTACTGTTACCGGTATCGTTGTCTATTACCAAACAATTAGTGCTTTGTGTGATCTCCCAGACTTTCAGGTTATTGTTACACAGGTTGATGTTTGTACTGTTACCGTATCGTTGTCTATTACCAAACAATTAGTGCTTTGTGTGATCTTCCAGACTTTCAGGTTATTGTTACACAGGTTGATGTTTGTACTGTTACCGGTATCGTTGTCTATTACCAAACAATTAGTGCTTTGTGTGATCTTCCAGACTTTCAGGTTATTGTTACACAGGTTGATGTTTGTACTGTTACCGGTATCGTTGTCTATTACCAAACAATTAGTGCTTTGTGTGATCTTCCAGACTTTCAGGTTATTGTTACACAGGTTGATGTTTGTACTGTTACCGTATCGTTGTCTATTACCAAACAATTAGTGCTTTGTGTGATCTTCCAGACTTTCAGGTTATTGTTACACAGGTTGATGTTTGTACTGTTACCGGTATCGTTGTCTATTACCAAACAATTAGTGCTTTGTGTGATCTTCCAGACTTTCAGGTTATTGTTACACAGGTTGATGTTTGTACTGTTACCGTATCGTTGTCTATTACCAAACAATTAGTGCTTTGTGTGATCTTCCAGACTTTCAGGTTATTGTTACACAGGTTGATGTTTGTACTGTTACCGGTATCGTTGTCTATTACCAAACAATTAGTGCTTTGTGTGATCTTCCAGACTTTCAGGTTATTGTTACACAGGTTGATGTTTGTACTGTTACCGGTATCGTTGTCTATTACCAAACAATTAGTGCTTTGTGTGATCTTCCAGACTTTCAGGTTATTGTTACACAGGTTGATGTTTGTACTGTTACCGGTATCGTTGTCTATTACCAAACAATTAGTGCTTTGTGTGATCTTCCAGACTTTCAGGTTATTGTTACACAGGTTGATGTTTGTACTGTTACCGGTATCGTTGTCTATTACCAAACAATTAGTGCTTTGTGTGATCTCCCAGACTTTCAGGTTATTGTTACACAGGTTGATGTTTGTACTGTTACCGGTATCGTTGTCTATTACCAAACAATTAGTGCTTTGTGTGATCTTCCAGACTTTCAGGTTATTGTTACACAGGTTGATGTTTGTACTGTTACCGGTATCGTTGTCTATTACCAAACAATTAGTGCTTTGTGTGATCTTCCAGACTTTCAGGTTATTGTTACACAGGTTGATGTTTGTACTGTTACCGGTATCGTTGTCTATTACCAAACAATTAGTGCTTTGTGTGATCTTCCAGACTTTCAGGTTATTGTTACACAGGTTGATGTTTGTACTGTTACCGGTATCGTTGTCTATTACCAAACAATTAGTGCTTTGTGTGATCTTCCAGACTTTCAGGTTATTGTTACACAGGTTGATGTTTGTACTGTTACCGGTATCGTTGTCTATTACCAAACAATTAGTGCTTTGTGTGATCTCCCAGACTTTCAGGTTATTGTTACACAGGTTGATGTTTGTACTGTTACGCGTATCGTTGTCTATTACCAAACAATTAGTGCTTTGTGTGATCTCCCAGACTTTCAGGTTATTGTTACACAGGTTGATGTTTGTACTGTTACCGGTATCGTTGTCTATTACCAAACAATTAGTGCTTTGTGTGATCTTCCAGACTTTCAGGTTATTGTTACACAGGTTGATGTTTGTACTGTTACCGGTATCGTTGTCTATTACCAAACAATTAGTGCTTTGTGTGATCTTCCAGACTTTCAGGTTATTGTTACACAGGTTGATGTTTGTACTGTTACCGTATCGTTGTCTATTACCAAACAATTAGTGCTTTGTGTGATCTTCCAGACTTCCAGGTTATTGTTACACAGGTTGATGTTTGTACTGTTACGGTATCGTTGTCTATTACCAAACAATTAGTGCTTTGTGTGATCTTCCAGACTTCCAGGTTATTGTTACACAGGTTGATGTTTGTACTGTTACCGGTATCGTTGTCTATTACCAAACAATTAGTGCTTTGTGTGATCTTCCAGACTTTCAGGTTATTGTTACACAGGTTGATGTTTGTACTGTTACCGGTATCGTTGTCTATTACCAAACAATTAGTGCTTTGTGTGATCTTCCAGACTTTCAGGTTATTGTTACACAGGTTGATGTTTGTACTGTTACCGGTATCGTTGTCTATTACCAAACAATTAGTGCTTTGTGTGATCTCCCAGACTTTCAGGTTATTGTTACACAGGTTGATGTTTGTACTGTTACCGGTATCGTTGTCTATTACCAAACAATTAGTGCTTTGTGTGATCTTCCAGACTTTCAGGTTATTGTTACACAGGTTGATGTTTGTACTGTTACCGGTATCGTTGTCTATTACCAAACAATTAGTGCTTTGTGTGATCTTCCAGACTTCCAGGTTATTGTTACACAGGTTGATGTTTGTACTGTTACCGGTATCGTTGTCTATTACCAAACAATTAGTGCTTTGTGTGATCTTCCAGACTTCCAGGTTATTGTTACACAGGTTGATGTTTGTACTGTTACCGGTATCGTTGTCTATTACCAAACAATTAGTGCTTTGTGTGATCTTCCAGACTTTCAGGTTATTGTTACACAGGTTGATGTTTGTACTGTTACCGGTATCGTTGTCTATTACCAAACAATTAGTGCTTTGTGTGATCTTCCAGACTTTCAGGTTATTGTTACACAGGTTGATGTTTGTACTGTTACCGGTATCGTTGTCTATTACCAAACAATTAGTGCTTTGTGTGATCTTCCAGACTTTCAGGTTATTGTTACACAGGTTGATGTTTGTACTGTTACCGGTATCGTTGTCTATTACCAAACAATTAGTGCTTTGTGTGATCTCCCAGACTTTCAGGTTATTGTTACACAGGTTGATGTTTGTACTGTTACCGGTATCGTTGTCTATTACCAAACAATTAGTGCTTTGTGTGATCTCCCAGACTTTCAGGTTATTGTTACACAGGTTGATGTTTGTACTGTTACCGGTATCGTTGTCTATTACCAAACAATTAGTGCTTTGTGTGATCTTCCAGACTTTCAGGTTATTGTTACACAGGTTGATGTTTGTACTGTTACCGGTATCGTTGTCTATTACCAAACAATTAGTGCTTTGTGTGATCTCCCAGACTTTCAGGTTATTGTTACACAGGTTGATGTTTGTACTGTTACCGGTATCGTTGTCTATTACCAAACAATTAGTGCTTTGTGTGATCTCCCAGACTTTCAGGTTATTGTTACACAGGTTGATGTTTGTACTGTTACCGGTATCGTTGTCTATTACCAAACAATTAGTGCTTTGTGTGATCTTCCAGACTTTCAGGTTATTGTTACACAGGTTGATGTTTGTACTGTTACCGGTATCGTTGTCTATTACCAAACAATTAGTGCTTTGTGTGATCTTCCAGACTTTCAGGTTATTGTTACACAGGTTGATGTTTGTACTGTTACCGGTATCGTTGTCTATTACCAAACAATTAGTGCTTTGTGTGATCTCCCAGACTTTCAGGTTATTGTTACACAGGTTGATGTTTGTACTGTTACGGTATCGTTGTCTATTACCAAACAATTAGTGCTTTGTGTGATCTCCCAGACTTTCAGGTTATTGTTACACAGGTTGATGTTTGTACTGTTACCGGTATCGTTGTCTATTACCAAACAATTAGTGCTTTGTGTGATCTCCCAGACTTTCAGGTTATTGTTACACAGGTTGATGTTTGTACTGTTACCGGTATCGTTGTCTATTACCAAACAATTAGTGCTTTGTGTGATCTTCCAGACTTTCAGGTTATTGTTACACAGGTTGATGTTTGTACTGTTACCGGTATCGTTGTCTATTACCAAACAATTAGTGCTTTGTGTGATCTTCCAGACTTTCAGGTTATTGTTACACAGGTTGATGTTTGTACTGTTACCGGTATCGTTGTCTATTACCAAACAATTAGTGCTTTGTGTGATCTTCCAGACTTTCAGGTTATTGTTACACAGGTTGATGTTTGTACTGTTACCGGTATCGTTGTCTATTACCAAACAATTAGTGCTTTGTGTGATCTTCCAGACTTTCAGGTTATTGTTACACAGGTTGATGTTTGTACTGTTACCGGTATCGTTGTCTATTACCAAACAATTAGTGCTTTGTGTGATCTTCCAGACTTTCAGGTTATTGTTACACAGGTTGATGTTTGTACTGTTACCGGTATCGTTGTCTATTACCAAACAATTAGTGCTTTGTGTGATCTTCCAGACTTTCAGGTTATTGTTACACAGGTTGATGTTTGTACTGTTACCGGTATCGTTGTCTATTACCAAACAATTAGTGCTTTGTGTGATCTTCCAGACTTTCAGGTTATTGTTACACAGGTTGATGTTTGTACTGTTACCGGTATCGTTGTCTATTACCAAACAATTAGTGCTTTGTGTGATCTTCCAGACTTTCAGGTTATTGTTACACAGGTTGATGTTTGTACTGTTACCGGTATCGTTGTCTATTACCAAACAATTAGTGCTTTGTGTGATCTTCCAGACTTTCAGGTTATTGTTACACAGGTTGATGTTTGTACTGTTACCGGTATCGTTGTCTATTACCAAACAATTAGTGCTTTGTGTGATCTCCCAGACTTTCAGGTTATTGTTACACAGGTTGATGTTTGTACTGTTACCGGTATCGTTGTCTATTACCAAACAATTAGTGCTTTGTGTGATCTTCCAGACTTTCAGGTTATTGTTACACAGGTTGATGTTTGTACTGTTACCGGTATCGTTGTCTATTACCAAACAATTAGTGCTTTGTGTGATCTTCCAGACTTTCAGGTTATTGTTACACAGGTTGATGTTTGTACTGTTACCGGTATCGTTGTCTATTACCAAACAATTAGTGCTTTGTGTGATCTCCCAGACTTTCAGGTTATTGTTACACAGGTTGATGTTTGTACTGTTACCGGTATCGTTGTCTATTACCAAACAATTAGTGCTTTGTGTGATCTCCCAGACTTTCAGGTTATTGTTACACAGGTTGATGTTTGTACTGTTACCGGTATCGTTGTCTATTACCAAACAATTAGTGCTTTGTGTGATCTTCCAGACTTTCAGGTTATTGTTACACAGGTTGATGTTTGTACTGTTACCGGTATCGTTGTCTATTACCAAACAATTAGTGCTTTGTGTGATCTTCCAGACTTTCAGGTTATTGTTACACAGGTTGATGTTTGTACTGTTACCGGTATCGTTGTCTATTACCAAACAATTAGTGCTTTGTGTGATCTTCCAGACTTTCAGGTTATTGTTACACAGGTTGATGTTTGTACTGTTACCGGTATCGTTGTCTATTACCAAACAATTAGTGCTTTGTGTGATCTTCCAGACTTTCAGGTTATTGTTACACAGGTTGATGTTTGTACTGTTACCGGTATCGTTGTCTATTACCAAACAATTAGTGCTTTGTGTGATCTCCCAGACTTTCAGGTTATTGTTACACAGGTTGATGTTTGTACTGTTACCGGTATCGTTGTCTATTACCAAACAATTAGTGCTTTGTGTGATCTTCCAGACTTTCAGGTTATTGTTACACAGGTTGATGTTTGTACTGTTACTGGTATCGTTGTCTATTACCAAACAATTAGTGCTTTGTGTGATCTTCCAGACTTTCAGGTTATTGTTACACAGGTTGATGTTTGTACTGTTACTGGTATCGTTGTCTATTACCAAACAATTAGTGCTTTGTGTGATCTCCCAGACTTTCAGGTTATTGTTACACAGGTTGATGTTTGTACTGTTACCGGTATCGTTGTCTATTACCAAACAATTAGTGCTTTGTGTGATCTTCCAGACTTTCAGGTTATTGTTACACAGGTTGATGTTTGTACTGTTACCGGTATCGTTGTCTATTACCAAACAATTAGTGCTTTGTGTGATCTTCCAGACTTTCAGGTTATTGTTACACAGGTTGATGTTTGTACTGTTACCGGTATCGTTGTCTATTACCAAACAATTAGTGCTTTGTGTGATCTTCCAGACTTTCAGGTTATTGTTACACAGGTTGATGTTTGTACTGTTACCGATATCGTTGTCTATTACCAAACAATTAGTGCTTTGTGTGATCTTCCAGACTTCCAGGTTATTGTTACACAGGTTGATGTTTGTACTGTTACCGGTATCGTTGTCTATTACCAAACAATTAGTGCTTTGTGTGATCTTCCAGACTTTCAGGTTATTGTTACACAGGTTGATGTTTGTACTGTTACGGTATCGTTGTCTATTACCAAACAATTAGTGCTTTGTGTGATCTTCCAGACTTTCAGGTTATTGTTACACAGGTTGATGTTTGTACTGTTACCGGTATCGTTGTCTATTACCAAACAATTAGTGCTTTGTGTGATCTTCCAGACTTTCAGGTTATTGTTACACAGGTTGATGTTTGTACTGTTACCGGTATCGTTGTCTATTACCAAACAATTAGTGCTTTGTGTGATCTCCCAGACTTTCAGGTTATTGTTACACAGGTTGATGTTTGTACTGTTACCGGTATCGTTGTCTATTACCAAACAATTAGTGCTTTGTGTGATCTTCCAGACTTTCAGGTTATTGTTACACAGGTTGATGTTTGTACTGTTACCGGTATCGTTGTCTATTACCAAACAATTAGTGCTTTGTGTGATCTTCCAGACTTTCAGGTTATTGTTACACAGGTTGATGTTTGTACTGTTACCGGTATCGTTGTCTATTACCAAACAATTAGTGCTTTGTGTGATCTCCCAGACTTTCAGGTTATTGTTACACAGGTTGATGTTTGTACTGTTACCGGTATCGTTGTCTATTACCAAACAATTAGTGCTTTGTGTGATCTCCCAGACTTTCAGGTTATTGTTACACAGGTTGATGTTTGTACTGTTACCGTATCGTTGTCTATTACCAAACAATTAGTGCTTTGTGTGATCTCCCAGACTTTCAGGTTATTGTTACACAGGTTGATGTTTGTACTGTTACCGGTATCGTTGTCTATTACCAAACAATTAGTGCTTTGTGTGATCTCCCAGACTTTCAGGTTATTGTTACACAGGTTGATGTTTGTACTGTTACCGTATCGTTGTCTATTACCAAACAATTAGTGCTTTGTGTGATCTCCCAGACTTTCAGGTTATTGTTACACAGGTTGATGTTTGTACTGTTACCGGTATCGTTGTCTATTACCAAACAATTAGTGCTTTGTGTGATCTCCCAGACTTTCAGGTTATTGTTACACAGGTTGATGTTTGTACTGTTACCGGTATCGTTGTCTATTACCAAACAATTAGTGCTTTGTGTGATCTTCCAGACTTTCAGGTTATTGTTACACAGGTTGATGTTTGTACTGTTACCGGTATCGTTGTCTATTACCAAACAATTAGTGCTTTGTGTGATCTCCCAGACTTTCAGGTTATTGTTACACAGGTTGATGTTTGTACTGTTACCGGTATCGTTGTCTATTACCAAACAATTAGTGCTTTGTGTGATCTTCCAGACTTTCAGGTTATTGTTACACAGGTTGATGTTTGTACTGTTACCGGTATCGTTGTCTATTACCAAACAATTAGTGCTTTGTGTGATCTTCCAGACTTTCAGGTTATTGTTACACAGGTTGATGTTTGTACTGTTACCGGTATCGTTGTCTATTACCAAACAATTAGTGCTTTGTGTGATCTTCCAGACTTTCAGGTTATTGTTACACAGGTTGATGTTTGTACTGTTACCGGTATCGTTGTCTATTACCAAACAATTAGTGCTTTGTGTGATCTTCCAGACTTCCAGGTTATTGTTACACAGGTTGATGTTTGTACTGTTACCGGTATCGTTGTCTATTACCAAACAATTAGTGCTTTGTGTGATCTTCCAGACTTTCAGGTTATTGTTACACAGGTTGATGTTTGTACTGTTACCGGTATCGTTGTCTATTACCAAACAATTAGTGCTTTGTGTGATCTTCCAGACTTTCAGGTTATTGTTACACAGGTTGATGTTTGTACTGTTACCGGTATCGTTGTCTATTACCAAACAATTAGTGCTTTGTGTGATCTTCCAGACTTTCAGGTTATTGTTACACAGGTTGATGTTTGTACTGTTACCGGTATCGTTGTCTATTACCAAACAATTAGTGCTTTGTGTGATCTTCCAGACTTTCAGGTTATTGTTACACAGGTTGATGTTTGTACTGTTACCGGTATCGTTGTCTATTACCAAACAATTAGTGCTTTGTGTGATCTCCCAGACTTTCAGGTTATTGTTACACAGGTTGATGTTTGTACTGTTACCGGTATCGTTGTCTATTACCAAACAATTAGTGCTTTGTGTGATCTTCCAGACTTTCAGGTTATTGTTACACAGGTTGATGTTTGTACTGTTACCGGTATCGTTGTCTATTACCAAACAATTAGTGCTTTGTGTGATCTTCCAGACTTTCAGGTTATTGTTACACAGGTTGATGTTTGTACTGTTACCGGTATCGTTGTCTATTACCAAACAATTAGTGCTTTGTGTGATCTCCCAGACTTTCAGGTTATTGTTACACAGGTTGATGTTTGTACTGTTACGGTATCGTTGTCTATTACCAAACAATTAGTGCTTTGTGTGATCTCCCAGACTTTCAGGTTATTGTTACACAGGTTGATGTTTGTACTGTTACCGGTATCGTTGTCTATTACCAAACAATTAGTGCTTTGTGTGATCTTCCAGACTTTCAGGTTATTGTTACACAGGTTGATGTTTGTACTGTTACCGGTATCGTTGTCTATTACCAAACAATTAGTGCTTTGTGTGATCTCCCAGACTTTCAGGTTATTGTTACACAGGTTGATGTTTGTACTGTTACCGGTATCGTTGTCTATTACCAAACAATTAGTGCTTTGTGTGATCTTCCAGACTTTCAGGTTATTGTTACACAGGTTGATGTTTGTACTGTTACCGGTATCGTTGTCTATTACCAAACAATTAGTGCTTTGTGTGATCTTCCAGACTTTCAGGTTATTGTTACACAGGTTGATGTTTGTACTGTTACCGGTATCGTTGTCTATTACCAAACAATTAGTGCTTTGTGTGATCTCCCAGACTTTCAGGTTATTGTTACACAGGTTGATGTTTGTACTGTTACCGGTATCGTTGTCTATTACCAAACAATTAGTGCTTTGTGTGATCTTCCAGACTTTCAGGTTATTGTTACACAGGTTGATGTTTTTACTGTTACCGTATCGTTGTCTATTACCAAACAATTAGTGCTTTGTGTGATCTCCCAGACTTTCAGGTTATTGTTACACAGGTTGATGTTTGTACTGTTACCGATATCGTTGTCTATTACCAAACAATTAGTGCTTTGTGTGATCTTCCAGACTTCCAGGTTATTGTTACACAGGTTGATGTTTGTACTGTTACCGGTATCGTTGTCTATTACCAAACAATTAGTGCTTTGTGTGATCTTCCAGACTTTCAGGTTATTGTTACACAGGTTGATGTTTGTACTGTTACCGGTATCGTTGTCTATTACCAAACAATTAGTGCTTTGTGTGATCTTCCAGACTTTCAGGTTATTGTTACACAGGTTGATGTTTGTACTGTTACCGGTATCGTTGTCTATTACCAAACAATTAGTGCTTTGTGTGATCTTCCAGACTTTCAGGTTATTGTTACACAGGTTGATGTTTGTACTGTTACCGGTATCGTTGTCTATTACCAAACAATTAGTGCTTTGTGTGATCTTCCAGACTTTCAGGTTATTGTTACACAGGTTGATGTTTGTACTGTTACGGTATCGTTGTCTATTACCAAACAATTAGTGCTTTGTGTGATCTCCCAGACTTTCAGGTTATTGTTACACAGGTTGATGTTTGTACTGTTACCGGTATCGTTGTCTATTACCAAACAATTAGTGCTTTGTGTGATCTTCCAGACTTCCAGGTTATTGTTACACAGGTTGATGTTTGTACTGTTACGGTATCGTTGTCTATTACCAAACAATTAGTGCTTTGTGTGATCTTCCAGACTTCCAGGTTATTGTTACACAGGTTGATGTTTGTACTGTTACCGGTATCGTTGTCTATTACCAAACAATTAGTGCTTTGTGTGATCTTCCAGACTTTCAGGTTATTGTTACACAGGTTGATGTTTGTACTGTTACCGGTATCGTTGTCTATTACCAAACAATTAGTGCTTTGTGTGATCTTCCAGACTTCCAGGTTATTGTTACACAGGTTGATGTTTGTACTGTTACTGGTATCGTTGTCTATTACCAAACAATTAGTGCTTTGTGTGATCTTCCAGACTTTCAGGTTATTGTTACACAGGTTGATGTTTGTACTGTTACCGGTATCGTTGTCTATTACCAAACAATTAGTGCTTTGTGTGATCTTCCAGACTTTCAGGTTATTGTTACACAGGTTGATGTTTGTACTGTTACCGGTATCGTTGTCTATTACCAAACAATTAGTGCTTTGTGTGATCTCCCAGACTTTCAGGTTATTGTTACACAGGTTGATGTTTGTACTGTTACCGGTATCGTTGTCTATTACCAAACAATTAGTGCTTTGTGTGATCTCCCAGACTTTCAGGTTATTGTTACACAGGTTGATGTTTGTACTGTTACCGGTATCGTTGTCTATTACCAAACAATTAGTGCTTTGTGTGATCTCCCAGACTTTCAGGTTATTGTTACACAGGTTGATGTTTGTACTGTTACCGATATCGTTGTCTATTACCAAACAATTAGTGCTTTGTGTGATCTTCCAGACTTCCAGGTTATTGTTACACAGGTTGATGTTTGTACTGTTACCGGTATCGTTGTCTATTACCAAACAATTAGTGCTTTGTGTGATCTTCCAGACTTCCAGGTTATTGTTACACAGGTTGATGTTTGTACTGTTACCGGTATCGTTGTCTATTACCAAACAATTAGTGCTTTGTGTGATCTCCCAGACTTTCAGGTTATTGTTACACAGGTTGATGTTTGTACTGTTACCGGTATCGTTGTCTATTACCAAACAATTAGTGCTTTGTGTGATCTTCCAGACTTTCAGGTTATTGTTACACAGGTTGATGTTTGTACTGTTACCGGTATCGTTGTCTATTACCAAACAATTAGTGCTTTGTGTGATCTTCCAGACTTTCAGGTTATTGTTACACAGGTTGATGTTTGTACTGTTACCGGTATCGTTGTCTATTACCAAACAATTAGTGCTTTGTGTGATCTCCCAGACTTTCAGGTTATTGTTACACAGGTTGATGTTTGTACTGTTACCGGTATCGTTGTCTATTACCAAACAATTAGTGCTTTGTGTGATCTCCCAGACTTCCAGGTTATTGTTACACAGGTTGATGTTTGTACTGTTACCGGTATCGTTGTCTATTACCAAACAATTAGTGCTTTGTGTGATCTTCCAGACTTCCAGGTTATTGTTACACAGGTTGATGTTTGTACTGTTACCGGTATCGTTGTCTATTACCAAACAATTAGTGCTTTGTGTGATCTTCCAGACTTTCAGGTTATTGTTACACAGGTTGATGTTTGTACTGTTACCGGTATCGTTGTCTATTACCAAACAATTAGTGCTTTGTGTGATCTTCCAGACTTCCAGGTTATTGTTACAGAGGTTGATGTTTGTACTGTTACCGGTATCGTTGTCTATTACCAAACAATTAGTGCTTTGTGTGATCTCCCAGACTTCCAGGTTATTGTTACAGAGGTTGATGTTTGTACTGTTCTTGCCTGTATCCTCGAAAGGACAAACATATACATGATGGGACACCTTTTGCGCTAGCGTTCTGCAAATAAGGGCCAGGTGTGTGTCACGTTAATGCAACAATAAGTATCACGTTATGTTAGTCTGGTGTAGGGTTTTTGGCTGTGGGCCAACATGTCACAATTTACCTTTTTCTACATACCTCCTAGGTCATATCTGAAAACAGAAGTCGACAATATTTTTCTGAAATATGTGCTGCAGACAGATATAGGAACCTCGACTTTACTTATCAGCTTCACTACTGCTGTTTATGTTCCTGTTTATTTACTGGAAGAAGTGACATTCAAAACATAAGAAGAAAAGATTGACCATTAATTCAGAGTGTTTGGGGGGGGGGGTGCAATTGACTCAGTTTTGTCTTCCTGTTAAGCTATATTCAGTTAGTTAAAATAGCCTCATATGTTGTTTTGTAACAAATGTATTTGCTGATATTTTTTCCATGATAGATGTCTGTTGTTATTCCCAAGGAGCTTTATGCTCATTTAATGCATTTTTCCTTCTTAAACTAACGTGCTGCGACTATACGGATAAACTCCCTCAATAAGTGGTGCTGTCACTACCATCTGCATGAAAGCCTTAGATATATCATGTGTTTTAGACCAAGCCGTCAACTTCTTTGCTCAAGAATGAGGTACAAAAAAAAGTAAAGAGGAGCAAGGAGCCCAAGACGGGCACGTTTAAATAGTACTGTAATTCACTAAGTTATATTCAAAGGTTTTGCATTTTTTTTTGAAAAACAGGAAATATGGAACTCTAATGTCCAGTATTATTGACAAAGCTAACCCTCAGGAATTTGCCAGAAACTGAGAAATTTTACGAGGGGCACAACAAAAATATGAGGCAAAACCAAGGACTTTATTTAAAATCAGTGATAATTAAGATCTATGAATCATATTTCTACTCCGAGAGAATGATAGTCATCAAGCGCTTCTATGTTAAATGATCGCATGACTAAAACATCGAACATCAGATGTTAAGTTGTCAATCTCCCCTTCATTCTTGCTGGTTGGGATCGGAGCCGATCCTCGGCTCCGACTCGGCCATCTTCAATAGCTCGAGAGCTGTTTACTGGCTTGAGGCTACCTCTTATCCCATGATGCCTAGCGCTAGCTACCTAGATCTCATTTGCCGCTTCAGCTGTGAGGTTCGTGGTACTGGCTCAGGCTCGTATATTTTTCTTCTACTACCTTTTCAGTTAGATTAGGGATTTTTTTCTGTCCTTATTGTATTTGTCTAGTAGTCGCTAACTAGTTGTGATAGTTTAGAGTTTTTTTTGTGGGCTTTTTCAGAACTCGTTTTAGTTAGAGAGTTCTTCCCCTCCCCCACCTCCGCCTCTTCCCTATCCGACAACTTACTTTTCCTTGTTTTAGGTAGCTGTTTTAGTTAGAGGCTTCCTAATTCCTAACAAAAAAAAAAAAAATAAGATATATCCTTATCTTGTTGTATATTGTGTCTTAGTTGTGGTTTGTGTGGTAGTGTTTATTGTTAGTTTAGTGGTATTCCTTATTGTGTATTATGTCTAAGGAATCCAAAGTGTCGGGATTCAAGAAGTTTGACTCATGCTGTCAGAAGATGTCTCTGACAGATGGGCACACTTCTTGCGTATATTGTCTAGGCGCTGTACACCTGCAGGACTCTTGCTCTATCTGCCATGCATTTAGCCCAAGAGTTCTGCAAGAGCACAAGAATAAACTTATTTTGAGAGGGTTGCTTAAGCCTCAGGACATACAGGCCAAGACCTTGCCAGTGAAGTCTCCTAAACCGGCCAAATTGTCGGCTCCCAGCTCGGAGCCATCATCAGCCCAAGGCTTACCTTCCACTTTGGTTCCGGACGGAACTGAGGAGACTGCTTCCTCGTCGGCTCCAATAGTCCCCTCGGAGCCATCAAGGACTCAGAAAAGACCGAGGTCCCCTTCATTAGAGTCCACTCATTCGGCTCCTCAGTCTCCCCTCCTGCAAAGTGACCGTAGTCATAGATCTTCACACTCTTCTCGGTCCTCCAGGCTCTCAGACCATGATGTGGAGAGAGTGGTCAGCAGGTTATTGAAGTCGCAGGCACTGGCCAAAATGTTGTCCAGCCCCCCTCAACAGGTGTCGGCTCCATCTGTTTCTATCAATGTTCCTCCTCCGACTCCGTTGAGCTCGGAGCTGGAGTTTCTTGGGGTTCGAGTCGTGGAACCGTCGGCTCTAATAACGATCTCTCCTTCTGATCCATCATCGGCTCTGATCCCATCGATGGTGCCTTCCGTCGAAGGATCTGGGCACCGAGACTCCCTCATCGACTCCGAGGGGGCAAGTAGCATCGGACCCTTGTCCGACCCCACTCTCCCTCTCGGAGTGTCGGCGCAGGTGAGCTCGGCTCCTACATCGGCCTCAGAGACGTCTCCCTTGGTGTTGAGGAGGATTCCGGTCTCCTTGGAGCCTTCTCTTCATCGTGGCAGGGATGCCTTTGATGTCATGAGGAGTATGCTGGCCTGTCAGAGAGCTCCACCTTTGACCCCACTGGCTCCGTCCCCCATAGTGCCTGCGTCGACCTCTGCCCCTCCTCCAGACCTCAAGCATGGGAACCAGCGCTTCAGGGCACACCATTGGGTGTTTCCTCTTCCTCCGAGGCCTCCCCTGATCATTCAGAGGAGCCCCCTCGGAAGAAGAAGTGCAAGAGGAAGCACATTGACTCCCCCGAGTCTGTCACTTCGGATATGGATTTAGATGAGTCGGAAGGGTCCCTGAGATCCCCCTCTGAAGATGTTTCCTTTTCAGACATCCTAGAAATACTTAAGCAGAGGGGGAAGTGGAATACCCTAGCCCCTACCGAGGACGAATCTGTATTCCTGGATGCGTTCGGTTCCCGACCTTCCACCTCCTGGGTTTCTCCGCCCTTCGATCCACTAATGTCTGTGGTGGCTCGAAGGGCTTGGTCAGCCCTGGATACAGTGGAACCAACCCTGAGGAGACCAGCCAAGTTTATTACTGCACTCCCTGACAAGCAATTCCTTACTAAGGGTGTTCCCGTGGATGCCATGGTGGTAGCAGCAGCTACTAAAAAGGAGTTAGCGGAAACTTCTTCTTCTGTCCATCCTCCTAACAAGGAGTCTAGGACCATGGACAGATATGGAAAGTGAATGTTTGCTTCAGCGACCTTTTCCATGAGGACACTGAATTACTTATGCCATTTTACCAGGCTTCAGAGGGATCTCCTAAAAGAGCTCGGAGATACCCTGCAGGATTCTTCAGCTGAAGGGGCCCAGGCTAAAGTGGCCTCTCAGCTGGCGACCCTTAACTCAGTAGTCAACTCCTCCATGAGGTTCATTTCCTATGCAGCTGATGGGGCAAGTAGAGCCGCAGGCACAGGCATGGCACTTCGGAGACATGCATGGATGCAGCTGTGTAATTTTGCGGAACCCTTCAGAGCATCATTCACCAACACTGCCTTTGACGGTTCCTTTCTTTTTGGACCACAGGTGAAAGACACTCTTACTAGGTGTGAACAGGAAGGCAAGACTCTCTCTGCTGCGGGAGTCAGTTTTTCCACTTCCTCTAGACCATACCCCAAGGGTCAGAAGAGTGGAAAGATGTGGTTTAGGAAATCCCAGGGATCATTGCCTGACACACGTAGTGATTTTTCCTCCAGGGGCAGTGGAGGAAATAACAATAATAACAGATGCCGCCCTCATGGCAGAGGGGGTCCGCAGAACCATGACAGTAGAGAATCCTTCTCTGACAAGCCCTTCCAGCATCCCTGAGGAGTTCCCCAGCTGTCTGTCTCTAGAGGCAGTTGGGGGAAGACTTTCATTGTATCCAAAAGCCTGGCTAAGCATAATGCAAGACAAATGGGTACATTTAATAATATCCAGAGGTTACAGAATTCCTTTCGTTCAGCCCAATTTACCACCATGCAAGTCCCTCCCAGATATTCCACCCAATCTGAGGGACCAAGCAGTTGTAGAAGTTTCAAAACTGCTAGAAAAAAAAGAGTCATCCAGGAAGTCCCGGCAGACCAACATGGATCCGGAACTTACTCAAGGTTCTTTTTGGTACCAAAAAAGACAGGGGACTGGAGACCTATTTTGGATCTCAGCAGACTGAACAAGTCTGTTCAGAGAACAAAGTTTCAGATGGTCATGCTACAGTTCATTCTACCTTTTCTGGGTCAGAACAATTGGATGTGCTCTATAGATCTCCAGGATGCGTACTATCACATCAAAATGGACAGACACTCCAGGAGGTTCCTTCACTTCTGGCTGGGAGCCAGTCATTACCAGTTTAGAGCTCTTCCCTTTGGTCTCACTACAGCCCCCAGGGTGTTCACCAAATGTATGGCAGTGGTCACGGCTCACCTGAGACGTCAAGGATTCCAGGTGTTTCCCTATCTAGATGACTGGCTCCTTACTGCTACTACCAGGCATCAACTCCTTCAAGCCAGGGACTATACAATCTCAATTTTCTCCCAGCTAGGCATTACCATAAATTTTGAAAAATCTGCCTTGTTGCCCTGCCAATCTATTACTTATATAGGAGCAGACCTAGATACAAGGAGCATGTCCGCAAAGCTACCCTTGGACAGGGTGTCCACTATTCGCCAGCAGGTTCATGTCCTCATGCAATCCAAAAGAGTGCAACAGTGGTCCCACTCCACAAGGGGGGTGCCTCTACAGACCCTGGAAACTACCGCCCCATAAGCTTAACCAGCCTGGTCTGCAAAGCTATGGAAAGAATCATTATGGAACTCATAAACAGAGACATAGGGGACCTACAGACACTTGACCCCACCCAGTTCGGCTTTGTAAAGGGCAGATCCTGCCTTTTAAACCTGGTTGACTTTTTTGAAACAGTCACTAGAGCCATTGACGAGGGCAAAGCAGTCCATACAGCATACCTGGACTTGGCTAAGGCCTTCGACACAATACCCCACTCAGGCATCATAGATAAGCTCAACAGCTTAAAAGTAAACCCTTATGTCACTAGATGGGTTGCAAACTGGCTAAAGGACAGAACCCATAAAGTTAAAATCGCTGGAGCAATGTCAGACTCAAAGCCAGTCACAAGTGGTGTCCCACAGGGATCTGTCCTGGGACCCCTCTTGTTCGGCATTTATTTCTCAGATGTTAAAGCAAACATGGGAGGGCTGTGGCTGACAAAGTTCGCAGATGACTGCAAAATAGGCGCCATAGTCGATACACCAGCAGACACACACATCCTACAAAAAGACCTCACAGAAACGGACAACTGGTGCCGGAGCCACGGCCTTAAACTAAATGCCAAAAAATGTATAGTCATCCCCTTTGGGAAAAATGAAGTACCCACAAATTATCACATAGACAGCAACCCACTGAGTACGGAAAAAGTAATCAGAGACCTAGGGACCCAAGTCGACAGCGACCTCTCATTTGACACCCACGTTGCCAAAGTGGTTAGAAAAACATTCTACCTTGCACACCTTATCATGAAGGGATTCACATCCAGATCCAAGGATGTCATTGTACCCCTATATTCCTCCCTCATCAGACCCATGATTGAGTACAATGCCCCATTTGGTATATACCTCACCCGGCATTTGCAACAGCTGGAGAGACCACAAAAGTACCTCACCAAGAGGATCAAGGGTCTCCAACATATGTCTTATTCTGCCAGACTAAAGAAACTTCAGCTCTATTCAGTAGCATACCGCCTGCTCAGAGGTGATCTCTGCCTGACGTACAAGGCCACGTCCAATCAGGATCTGATGGACATGCTCCACCTCAAAAAATCCAAATCCATCAGGACCACGAGAGCTAAAGACTTAAACCTCGGCACAAGTATGAATAGGACATGCTAGAGGGATAGATTCATAACCCAGAGGCTTCCCATGCTTTGGAACAAGATCCCAGTTCGTATTAGGCAGAGCCCCTCACTGACTCTCTTCAAGAAAAATCTTGATGAGTGGATGGGAGATCGTAAGTTTACCCCAGGGGTCACATCTGTGTCACTGCTAGACAGGGGCACAGTAAGCTAATTATATTATATAAGGGGACCTTCATTGTGTCACTACTAGACAGAGGCACAGTATTCTAAATTTATTCTGTACATTTTTTGTACCATTTCATGGGGTGGCAAAAGCCACATCACTATGGCTAGGCTTACAAATGCCCCAGGGCAGATAGCCTAGTACTATACTATGAAACTATGAAACTAAGTCAGGTACATCCAGACTCTAGGTTCTATGGCGGCGGCAATTCTTCTGATACCCCTGGCCTGCTTTCACATGAGAATCCTGCAGTGGCTTCTGTTCACGCAGTGGTCCTTTCAACAGCTCCCCATGTCTCACATGATCATCATCACAGAAACATGCAAAAGACACCTTTCCTGGTGGATGGTCTCCCCACTAGTGATTCAGGGCAGACCCTTCATTCAGCCTTCTCCGGTTGCTACAGTGACCATGGACGCCTCCCTGATAGGGTGGGGGGGGGCATTATCAGGGAAGGACAGTCCAGGGAACTTGGCAGGCTCACAAGTACCATCTGCATATAAATGTCCTAGAGATGAGAGCCGTGCTCCTAGCGCTGCAAGCTCTTCAGGACTCTCTTCCTTCAGGGACCATTGCAATTCAAACCGACAACATGTCAGTGGTGTGGTACATCAACAAGCAAGGGGGAACCAGGTCCTACCCCCTATGTCGAGAAGCCCTCAGACTCTGGCAGTGGGCAATTTCCTGCCAACGATTTCTGATTGCGACGCACATCCCTGGGGCGTCCAACATCATAGCGGACAGGCTCAGCAGAGCTATTCTCATGCCTCACAAGTAGTCTCTGAATCAGATAGTTGCAGATTTAATCTTCCGCAAATGGGGTCAGCCTTGCTGCGACCTTTTTGCCACCCCCTTCAACAGCAAATGCAGCAGCTACCTCTCCCTTCTTCCACTTCCTGGTCACCCTCCCAGAGACACTCTAGTCCACAATTGGCCTCAGGGACTTCTTTATTCCTTCCTTCCATTTCCCCTGATACCGAAACTCATTCAGAAAGCTATGTCGTTGGGTTGCAAAATGATCCTCATTGCCCCTTACTGGCCTCGACAGATATGGTTCCCTTTTCTGCACCATTATCTTCTTGAGCAGCCTTGGACTCTGGATCTGATTCCAGACCTACTGATTCATCAATCAGGCGGGCTACATCAATCCCTTCAAATGCTCCAGCTGACAGCTTGGTTGCTCCACTTCCAGTCTTAGCCAGGCTTCTCAGTATTTCCCCAGCCATTCGCGACATTATTGTTTCCTCCCATAAGTTGGCCACTAGAAGGACTTAGCTAGTAAATGGAAACTTTTTTCTTGTTGGGCAGAAGATAGAAATATAGATCCCTTCACAGCCCCTATCCATGAGATCTTGGAGTTCCTAACAGAACTCTTTCATTCAGGATCGGCTTCTGCTACAATCAGGGTTCAGTTAGCGGCCATTTCAAATTTTCATGTCGGTTTTTCTAATACCAACATTATGTCTCATAAGCTATGTAAAGCGTTTCTAAGAGGGGCTACTCTCCTTAGACCCCCAGTGAGAGATCCCCCTCCTCCTTGGGACCTTAATTTGGTACTAACCTCATTAATTATGCCCCTTTTTGAACCGGCAGCTTCCTGCTCTATTAAGTTTCTATCTTGGAAGACTCTCTTTTTGGTAGCTATTACTTCAGCCAGACGTGTCTCTGAACTTCTGGCCCTATCCGTCCGTCCTCCATACTTAGTATTTCATAAGGACAGGGTTGCTCTGAGGACTAATCCTTCTTTTCTTCCAAAGGTCTGCTCAGAAAACAATTTGAATCAGTCTACAGACCTACCTGTGTTTTTCCCTAACCACACCAACAAGGCAGAATACAAGTTACATCAATTGGATGTTCATAGACAGTTGCGTTTCTATCTGCATAGGACGAAGGATATAAGGAAGTCTGACCAACTTTTCCTTTCCTATGCTCGGGGCAAACAGGGTCTCCCAGTTTCCAAAGTGACTTTATCCAGGTGGTTGTCTCATATCATTACCTTTATCTACCAACTAAGGAACAAAGACTTGCCAATCAAACCAAAAGGTCATTCTACCAGGGCTTTAGCCACATCTGTAGCATTCCAGTCTAGGTTGCCCATGGACTCTATCTGTGCCGCCGCTATGTGGGCAAATCCTCATACCTTTATTTCTCCTTACAAGTTGGATGTGGTCTCCAGAAGTAGAGCTAGCTTTGGTTCCACTGTTCTAAAGAGTCTGTTCCAATGAGCCACCCAGGATTGTAGGAGCTAGGGACGCTGTCCCAACCGGCAAGAATGAAGGCGAGATTGACAACTTAACATAAAGAAGTTATGTACCTACCATAACGTTCCATGTTAGTTGTCTTCATCTCGCCTTCTTTCTTGCATTCCCCCCCTCCATCCCCCTATCCTGTTGAACCGAGAGGAGTTCAAATTTTCACTGGCTGAGTCTTTGCTGGTATGTTTCCTTTACTGACTTAGACAGTAGGACAGGTATGTTTAACCATTTGTTTGGTGGGGTTTCTTCCTATAGCTATGTCTGGGTTAGCTATTTCAAATGAGATCTGGGTAGCTAGCACTAGGCATCGTGGGATAAGGGGTAACCTTGAGCCAGTAAACAGTTCTCAAGCTATTGAAGATGGCCGAGTCGGAGCCGAGGATCATTGAATCTTAATGCATCGAATTGCAATAGCTGGCAACTGTGTTCATCTGGATGAAGTGACGTTCTATGTTTAACGTTTCGATCTTTTAACATGAAGCCATTGTGAAGCATACAATATTCATTAGATAACAAAAGTGTTTCTAATTCATTTTAAAACTTATGGATTTTCACCTCTTAGAAAAACAATTCATGTATTTCTTTTACAAGATAACTGTACTTTCTTTAATAAAAAAATAAACATGCTAAAGACCCATTTTATGGGAAATATTCAAATATACAATATGTGACATTAAGAATAAAGTAAACAAAATAGATTTTTCTTAATTTTTCTATGTTCATGCCCATTTCTTGCATTCCCTATA